>NC_054054.1:9892329-10193725 GCF_017639655.2 Falco naumanni
TGGGGTGTGCTGGAGCAGCTCAGTGGATTTGATCAATGTGACTCCTGGTGTCAGAAGTCACAATGAGGTACTCTTACATGACTATCGGTATTTTCATTTTTTTAGTGGTGGCCTTTTTCTGAGAGATGATGCTATTTGGTATTTTCATGGAGCAAAGTAATTCCTGTGAGCAGTTGCAAAGGGAGCTGAGGTGATGTAGTGCGATGATAATCTAAATGAATTAGAGGGGATTTCTTAGTTAAGCTTATTTGAAATTCCGTTCATATGCTGCTGAATGTGAAGCTGACATATAGGAATAAGGAGGTTGTGTTTGAGAGAGTTGTCTGGCCTGAAACAAAAGTGCTTTGGTGACAGAAGTCTTAGAAAACCAGCAAAACTTTTTGAGTACCTGATGTGATGCTTTGACTAAAGCTGTTTATACTTGATTCCTGAAAACCAGAGAGAGAGAGCAGGAGTAAAAACAGAATTTGTACTGAAAGTACAGTTAGTTCTTATGCTGATTATAACTAAAGATACTGGAAGATAATGAAGAACCTGAACGGGAATTGCAAGGGTATTTCATGACCTAGAATACAAATGTAATAGCACCGAGGACTAGTATGTTGACATGCCAATGAATGTGTAACTTGATAATGGTTTTAGATTATTCATTTTCATTCGTTCGTGTTCATGTTCATTCAGCCTGTTACCAGGTTTCGGTTTTGTTTGGTGGTGGTTTGCTTGGTTATTTTTGTATCCCCTAAAAGTCTGTGTACTTTAGGTGGCTTTTTCTTTCTTCTTAAAACACTTGCACTATGTGCATATGTATACTTCCTTAATTTATGAATACGCTATGTGATATAAATCCATCCCTTCGGTATATGGGATTAGAATTCGGGAGAATTTATGGGGTAGGACAAAACAGAACAGCAGATAATAAGGAAACTTGTTTATTGTCTAGTAACTTTTTGTAATTACGAAATTCATTTTGAAGTAGACTCGCCTCAACTCAGCCAGCTTGATACACAGACCTCTGAATGGCAGATTTTAGCCATCTTGATGTGAACACATAGGAGGATATAGCCTGGAATTAGGTTCTAGCTCAATCTGGAATGTAGTCCTAAATCCTGAGGAGTACTGCTTACCTTAAAAGATACAACACAGATTCAGTGAATTCTTGCTCTTGTTATCTTGCCATATATATATGTTTTCCCACAGAAATATATGGATTAGAACAGTACTGTTCCAGAAATTAAATAAAAGTTGGGGGGGGGGGGGCGGGGCAGGAAGTTAACTCAAGGTAAATTTTTCTGAACTATACAAAGAAGTAAATTACTATAAATTGAATACAGATTGGAACTGCATAGAGTTTCATATCCTAGCCAGCATGTTCTCAGTATTTTAGCCAGAAAATCTTGCAGTGTACCTGTACTAATGGAGAATAACCGTTACAGTTTGGAGGAGTATAACTGGGCACTCAATTTTGTCTTATGTTTGATAATCCACAGTATGATTTCTACATGCTGTTGTTCATGCTGAAAATCACTCTTATTCCTCCTCGTTCACCTCTCTTTAGGAGTGGGATAAATGTTCAAAGAGTAGAATACTGAGACATTTCAGAAGTTGGTTCAACATGTTTTAATAGCTTTATCAGTTTAAATCTACACTTTATGACTTTTTCTGTGCACTCACAAAGCAAACAATTAGTGACACTTTCAGGGGAGTTGTTGTAGTGAAAAAAAATGAAACAAAACCAAAACACAACAAAAATACACCCCCTTCCCCCCCAAAAAAACCCCAAAACCCCAAACCACCCCACAAAAAAAAAAAACAAAAAACAACCAACCAAAAAAACCCCAAGAACTGTGTATGGGTGGTTTTGGTATCTGGGTGAGAGCAGGTAAAACACAACTATGGATGCTTGATGCTCCATTTACTCTCTCTCAGCCTCCCCTTTTGTAAGATAATTGTGTATTGGTGGCCTTGCAACCTCTGATGCTGTTGAGAGGTGCAGTCGTGAGGGTGTGAATGTGATCATGTCCTTGCCGTGGAAAGCTAAGGGAGGTCGGGAGCAGACCTGCAGCCTAAAGTCAAGTCCAGCTGAGAATGATCTGGGTTAATGACAGAGGTTGTTTGCTGGGGAGCTTGACTGAACTGTGTCCTTGCCCTGTTACGAAAGAGATGAGGTTATTGGGATGCTTTGCAGCAGGAGAAAAGACCAGACAATTACTGTTATGCATTCTCTCAGCTGCTTAACTGATTACTTTTGTAGTTCAAAATTTCTTTTTTACGTAAACCGATTTTGTCAGGCCCACAGCTGAAAGTATATTGCATGTTATTGTAGTTCTTCACGTTGCATCTGTGTCTTCAACTTGAGAGGCCTTCTGACATCCACCTCAAAGCTTCAGTTGTGTTTCCAGAAAAAGGTTGCCAGAAATAATTTATGAAAGATCGCTTTGAAGGTTAAAGCTTTCCTTTTTGTTCTTTGACTAGAATTGGGAGTGGGGGGTGGGGGGAAGAATTTTAAGCAGGGCCACCCTGCAAATGCATCCGAGGATGCAGAGCTCGCTGTTTTGGATGTACTGCTAGAGGAAGAGGAAGCTCATCGGGAGAGAGCGTCACAGATAAGCAAACACAAGAACTGCTGTAAAAGAACAGTACAGTATTTGTAACTCCTCCTACAGCGTAGCTGCAGTGGTAGGAGGGAAAGCCAGGATTCGGCGTGCATCAAGTTGATGTTTTTCTTTTATCAGTTAAAGCAGAAATCAGTTCATCAGCAGTATATAGCTCATGCTGAGGGTATGCTTCCAAGTGTTCTTGGATTAAAAGCAGGGAAGGCTGCAGCTGCAGGCTTTTAGTATGAATTTTTATGGTAATAGCCAGTATTAATGATGGACACACACAACTACTTCTGTACAGTTCCAGACCAGAAGGATATTTTAGTTGCTGTTTAACCAGTTTGCTACAAAAGCAGAAGCCATCTATTTCTCAAAGAAAGTAAAATGTATGATTTCAAAGTGTCTCAGAAGTACTTTTGTACGTATATAGTAAGTCATTTTGGTATTCTTTACAAATCAGGACCGTTAAATATAAGGCTTGTACTACTGTAGCTTAATGGGCTGTCAACTGTCCAGGCAGATCCAGCGCAGTGTCAGATGTGTCTTTAACCTTAAAAGAACACAATGAAAAAAGTGAAAATATTTAATTATTTGCCAGAAGGTACAAAACAAGTGAAGAAAGAAATAGTACTTTTTTTCTGTTTTGAATTGGGTAACTAAAATTTTAGCCGTCCATGTGTCTAAAGCATCTGCATAATTATTAAGGATCTGACTGAACAGTATGTGTTCATTTGTTTCTTTAATAGACACAATCATATAAATTCATCATTTGCTCAATTTTTTTTTTTTTAAATTAGGGAATTTTAAAAAGGCTGTGTTGGTTTTGGTTTGTAGCATATCAAAACAGTCAAGTCTTGAATAACAGTGAGTTTCTGAGAGCACAGTGGTTGGGGTTTCTTTTTCTTCATAGAGCAACCTGTTAATAGGAGTTCTGTATGTACAGATCTCTTTTATTTAATAATTGTCAGTTACTTTAAGCAAATAGATTTCATACATGCAATAAGAAATTTCTGACCTTTACTTTCCTGTAAATTCACAAGCTGCTTGGTAGTCTCAGAGCTCAGATCTCTGAAGTTACTAAAGGTTATTACGTTCATAGGTGATAATGATAGCTTTTAATACACAGGCATGCTCTGTCACTTACATGTGAACATTGGTAGGATAGCAGTGAGATAGGGACTGGGACAATCCTTGCTGTTTGGTTTTCAGAAGAGATATGGCTATGTATTACTAGTGGCAGTCCTCAAGTTCAGTGTTGTATTAGGTGGGTTATTGGTACGCTGCCTGCTTTGTTCCTCCTGGCACTAAAATTGGTATTAGTGGGGAGGAAAAGATCAGACTCCTGCAATCCCTGACGTCCTCTAGAAGCAGAGTCCCTGTTAACATCAAAATTATTTGGGTCACTACTTCACCCAAGTTGCCTCTTTTTTAGCGGTTCTCAAACAATTGACCTGAAGAACAGCTGCCCTGAGCACTGGTGGTGTTGGTAATATGGATGATGAATTACTTCAGTGTCATGGCCAAATTGCTTATCCAAGCATGAAAAAAATAAAACACTTGTTTCTTCTCCTCCCCCCTCCCCTTTCTAGCCTATTTCTGCTAGTCAAACTTTAATTTACCCTATGCATTAAATTATTCACTTGGAGCCAGTTTGTATGTTGTGTTATTTTTAAGATCTTAAAGCTTTATTTTTGCAAAATTTTAAAGGAGGATATGTCACATGTTGTTCTATTTTTAGCTGGAATCCTGTGTGTTGTGCATATAGCACAAATACATAGATCACTAAATTGGAGGTATTATTGCTCAATTAATAAAGTTTGAGTAAACTCAGGTTAGATGCTTGCGGGAAGGGGGTGGAACTAATACACGCCTGCTTGTGCCAGAACAATGAGTTGTCATCCTGAAGAGGGATATTTAACGTCCAATGTATCATACCTTGGAAAATATCATGATGCTATGGGGCTTTTTTAGGCCTAATCCTTTTTGGACTAAGGGGGTAGGAATGCTCTTTGCCTTGAGGAAGGGAGTAATGACTTGTTCCTTCAGGCAATACAAGAGGTTATTTGCAATGCTATTATAATTTTGATAAGCAACGCGATCCAGCCATGTGGTAGTCCTGTGGGCTTGTGGGTTGATCCACTTTTAGGGTCTTTGTAAAGTCGTTGTAGAGCTTGATCAACAGTCCACAACAGTAGTGGGGAGTGCAGTGTGTGGGCGTTTTTCAATATAAATGAGGATTTTTTTGTGGTGGTGATATGACCACTCTGTGATTAGTTTAAAAAAGAAAATACAATAAAAATAGTAAAAAACGTGGAACAGAAGGGAAAGAAATGAAGAGTGTTTCATGCTTGTGTGCTTTCTGTTTTTTCTTTAAAATGAGTACTTTGTGTGTTTTAGCAGAGGTCTTGTAGTTGCATTCAAGTCACCTTCAATTTCTGGAGAAACTTTAGAAGACTTTAAGCACAAAGAAGGTAATGTGGAGTTGCTGAGATTAAACTATGCCAAGTCAATCTAGTTTCCTTCTATGCTTGGGTAATGAGCCCTGCAGACCAAAAAGAAGCTGTAAAATATAGAGTACGTATGTGTTTCTCTCATAAACAAATCAGGGGAACTACATCTAGGTGACTTCAAAATTAATTAGGAAAAACACAGTCTGAGTGTATTTATCTCTTAAATTCAAAGATATGTGGAGTGCAGTTTTCATGGGGCTTTCCAAAATTCAGTTCAGTTCAATATTTCTTGTTAATAATTTGTAGAATAGATAACCCAGTAAGCTTACTGAATTACTATGTTCTGCTGCTTTAGGAAGAATGGCAGGTGCAGACAGAAATAACTGAAGTGCAGAAGTGTCCTGAAAGGAATATTATGTGAAATGACAACTTAAGCATAAGGTAGTTCTGGCTGATTTTTTTACTGCACAAATAAGAGTATAAATAACTGGTTAGGTAGAAGATGTGCAGGAAAGAACAGCGGGCCACAGGCTGACCGTAAGTCATCTTGGTAAAAGTCTTTGTAAAATGTAAACATCCGACTGGAAGCAGGGAGCAGGATGCCATCAGTCTCTCAAGTAATCCTTTGTGTCTGTACAGACCTCACAAGCCCTTTACAGAACAGCGCGTTCAGCTTTGGGCAGCACACTTTAGCTTCGTTCTGTCTGTTTAAACTACTTACTGTTTACTTTTTCCTGAGTTTTACTTTTCAGTTTTCCTTACACCTACTAGTATGCAAAACCTATAGGTCTGCTGAGTCTGGAAAAAAGTGAGACTCGAATGACACAAAATCATCAGAAATACTCTCTTCCTCTTGTGAAGAATTTTATCTTTTCTACTAGGAGTAGGGGTAATGTATATAAGCTAGGCTTCGGGAAGCATTTTTTTTTTTTTAAAATAAATACATAGCAAAGCACTATTTTAAAAGATCATTCCATGCATTTGTTCAAAATTTTTGATAATAAAATGCAAGTGATGGCTCAGGTTGGTTTGGTTTTATTTTTCCCCACCATTATGAGCTTCTGTTCCCTCTGGCTCTGATTCCTATAACTCAGTGCCATAGAATTTTGAGTCTTCATGTAGCTATTGCCATTGGAAGTCTGAGACAATACCACTGGAACATGGTTGCTCTTGAGACGTTTGCACGTTTTCAACAGTTACTGAAACATGCAAGTGTGTGTGTGTCCATCCAGACTGTGTCTGTGTATATATGCAGCTTTTCAGCAAGTTTTGGAACAACGTTATCCCCCAATTAACATGGCCTGGACTAGATCAGATGTGAAATATGAAGTACTGCTGTAGGCAGGTTACTTTTAGCAACTCTCTTGATCACAGAATTTTTTTTAAAACAAATGGTCTGTATGTCTGTGGCACTTGAGATGGGATAGACGTTAGATACTTATTAGATGTCATTTCCAGGCAGCTTTAGCACAAGTCAAAATGTGACTGGGCTCCAGTTGTAACTTCCTTTAAAATTTTTTTTTTTTTCTAAAAAATCTCGTAAGCTGTGAAGGAGAAATTAAGTTGACAGTTGAGTCCTGTATTTGCACTTGGAGAATGTAGAGACAAGTGGGATTGCTAGAAATGGTGAAAATGAAGAAAGAATGAATGAGGGAGGATGGGGAGACAGGTTTAAAGGAGAATATTATTTTTTTTTTTTGTACTGAGGTTTGACACAGCTCTACTTTCTTTGCTTTTGTTTTTATATCTGCGGTTTCCCCAGTAAATTAATGTGACAGATCTGTATTGGAGGAAGACAAATCTTACAGGAAAGTGTTTTTAAATGTGAAGTTCAGGACACTACAGACCAAATCCTCACTTGAAACTAGTACAACCCCATTAACATCAAAAAGGCAACACTAATTTACATTAGCTGTGCATCTGACCTTTTGTTCTTGTGAAACTTTCGGATGATTTACAATTTAATATCATACATAGTTGTTTTTCAAACCAATTTTATTTTAAATGTTTCTGTGATAAAGATAACTTTGCTTTTAACTGTCATGATAGTCCAAACTTAAAGCAAAGTATAGCATAATCAAACTACATCAAAAATGCAGCTCGTTTATTAGGTAAATTCTGACTTATCAAGTGTCCTTGAGTTTCTGAGCTGCCTCTGATCTTTCATCAAAAATTCTCCTTGTGCCTTCTCCAACACTCATTATCACTCATTAAGGGTTGAGATTTAAAATTGGAAGTAAACATCATATTTCTGAAAAGCAGCAGAGCTTTCCTCTTAGAAATCATTCTTTTCAGGCATCAGACTTGATTCAAGCTTTGAAAGAGGGCAGCTATGAATGGGCATCATGGATACAGGCAAGCAAGTTCCAATTACAAAAACGCACACAAAACCAAAACCTCATGTTTTTAAACTCGTGTTTTCTGTGGGCTTCTCTATCCCTAGGGAAAACAGTAGATGCGTTGTTTTGAGCTCTGTCACTTAAGGTTAAATCCAGTAAGGCTAAAGAAAGCCAGAAGGACAGTTATGTATTTCCAGTAAAATACATCTCACTGAAAGTAAACGTGTAAAAATTTTCTCAAAGTTAATATTATCTCACTGTGAAAAATGCCTAGTCAGAAATCAAAAAATGAGCCTGGGATTAAAAACATGTGGTTAATAACTACTGAACCCAGAAATGAAAAGAGAAATTCCAGGATATTGCTCCAGCTGAAATTACAGCATCTCTGCGCATAATGGAGCTTAGCTGTATGCCAAAGAGTACAGGTTACTTCTGCCCTTTCATTTAGGTGTCAATAGTGGTAATGACTTCTTGTGTATGTATAAAAATAAATTCTGACTTGAATATCTGTTTAGAGATGAAATGTATCCCTGGCTCTGTGAAGCCATCAAAACACAGAGCTCTGAAAGCTGGTCACGCTACAATCTATATACTAGAGCTATGGGTGGTACCTTACCGTCCTTTGTCCAGGGAACTTGCACGTTCAAGTTACTTGCCCTGGTCCGTGGAAGAAGAACAGAGCCATGCAGCTGGTGTCCCCATGAGGTTGCCTTGTGGAGATGATATCCATGAGCTCCGTGGTCCTTCCTCCAGGTGCTGTGTTAGCCTTGCAGCTGTTGCTTCCTGTGAGGGTGTTACCAGGCGTTGGGGCGGTGGCTTTGCTGGTCACTCTTGATGGCTGAAGGTGTGGGGGACATGACCTGCAAGGGAGCACACCATCAAAGCAAGTCACCTCTGGGTCACTGGAGTTTTCTGTTACAATGCAGAGGTTGGCATGCTGTGTTTGCTGCCAGTGACCTAAAGATAGCCGAGCTGACTGTAGTGTGTTTTGCACTTGGGTGCATCATTTCAGGTTGATGAAACCATAAGATGACCTTTTTTTAAAAAAAAATAATCTTGAATTTCATTTCTATGTTTGTATTCATCCTTGCCATCTGAGGCATATTTTCATATGTGTGTTTATTGAAACTATTATATAGCACCTTCCCACAAATGGATGTGCTTCTGTGAACATGACTTAGTATGTAAAACTGTTTTATTTGTTGAGATAAATAATTCTGTCCTGTCTCAATAATATCTACCCTACAAGGAGGTTTGGTATTTTTATGTCTTGCCTTGAGCACCTGTCACAGGTGTTTGAAAAAGGTTCATTTCTGTATGGACCTCCATAGGAAACAGAATTTCCCAGGCATGTGTCCATATAACTACGTATTGTGACAGTCTGTGTGCTTTTTGCCTGATACTTTTCTTGATTTGATTTTTCAAAGATGTGTGTGTTTGCATTTGTGCCGCTGTAGTACTGCTGAATGTTAACTAATATGGTTTGAGTAAGGAAAAGGAACAGGGATTTCATACTGCTGATGAAAATGATGCTAAATATGTAATACTCCTAGAGCCTAAAGGGTGTGCTTATTTTTAATTAAAGATACGTGTAGAATGATGCCCTGCGTCCTGTAAGTGCCCTGAAAAAAAGGGAATGATTTAGGAGGAATTGAAACTAAATGAATGTCTGTTTACATTGAGAATGGGGAGGAAAGGGGAGAGGTGTGAAGTTACTGCTGGCTGGACCACCTGCAGACCAAAATCTAATTCAAAGAAGGCCTGTGAGGTGTTGTCTGTTTCTTAAATGTCTTAAGTCAGTCTCCTAGAGGAAAGACTAATAAAAATTATGAATGAGACCTGTTGTGACAGACTTGGTTTTAAATCAGGTGTTGCTCTTACGTGGAGGGAACCTGTGTCTGTCATGTGTGTCTGTGTCTGCCCCCAGGTTATAACAGTGCAGGTTTCAGTGAGCTGTTCTTTCCCTGTTCCCCCTAGCCCCGCTCCGACAGACAAATCGCAGGACTTCTGTAACGTACGTTGCTAATCTGCCGTCCAAACTGTTACAGTCCAGCTCAGAGCCACGGCTGCTTCCAGCCAACAGCTGCTTTTCGGGGGAAGCTGCTGGTTTAGAACAAGCTACCTGCACTTCTCTTGTCAGAAAAGCACCAACCCAGCCCATCCTGTTTCAATGGCAGCTCCGCCGTTTGTGCTTACACGTTGCTAAGCGAAGCAAGGGAATGCTTTCTAAACGGAGAGCTCTTTGTTGTCACCTTCCATAAGCAGAGATCAGATCATGGATGGGCGTTTGCATACCTGTACTCGGTTCCCTCACCTGGATGTCAGTCCTTGGTGCTGACTCTGTGTTTTGCGCTCTCTGCTGATTACCTGGACTGATGAAGAATAGCTTCCGTTAGTATCTGTCAGCCTTTTGCATGCTTGTGCCAAATCGTTTATCTTGCCTCTAGTCCCCAGGCTACCTCCTTCCTCTTGGGAGCCTGGATTAAATTTCCCTACACCCACCCTCTGTGTGTTGTGGAGGTTTTTTTGGTGGTTGTTCTGTGTTTGTGGTTTTTTGTTTGTTTGTTTGTTTGTTTTTTCAATTTTTCTCTCCCCTCCTCACCCCCACGCTTATTTTTCTCTGGCTGCAACCTACTGTTGAATTGCAAAATACCTATTTTTTTAATAAAAAAAAAAAGCAAAGAAAGCTGCAACTTTTCCCCAACTCTGCAGCTCCCCTGCAAAGTAAAATCGTTGTCTTTCTGCATCTCTCTGCTCTCCTCCTAGAAAGTATTTATATCAATAATAAAGAAATAGCTGTTTCCAAGGTGCACTGTAAGTAATCCCGCTAAGAGGTATTGCAATGCAAAAAAAAAAAAAAAAAAAAAGCCCACCCAAACTTTGGTTAACGTGCCAAGTGATGCAATACACTATGCTCCAGATGATGGTGATCTCATTAATATTCCCATTCTGGTGAAAGGAGGGAAATGTGCTTTAACAGTTTTGTGGGTCCTCCTCATGTTTTAACATTCCTATAATAATGAGCAGACAGTAATTCCTAATAATACATAGGGATATGATAAGACAGTGTCTTTGGCAGCTTTAGTCACTAATAGACTATAAGCCTTCAATGAGCAGTTCCAGTTCAGTAACTCCATTGCTGGGCTCTGGTTATGTATGTCCTGCAAAAATCGACCCTCCCTGCCTCTCCTTTGGGTGGTAAGTTTCAGGTATCAACCTGCTGCGGATACTGTGAGCCCTTTGGTAGCCATACCCCTTTTTTCTTCCTGCCCCAAGCTTCCTACTCCTCTTAGTGCCTGAATCTCCCTCGAGCTGAATGTATTTCGTCCCTTCTAGCTGAGAGTTAATGGTCCTCTCTTGGGTATTGCATTAATTTTCAGGTGAGCGTAAGGCCAACAACAATTCTCAGCTTCCTTCGGAATGAATGTCCCTTGTAATTACATGAGACAGATGAGGAACAGCTCTGAGCTGGTTGTGGGAGAGGAGCAAGTATGGGCTTTTGTCTGCTTATCTGTGCCTGCTTTTGGTACGTTGGTGTCAGCATCAAATTTAGTGTTGGGTAAATGGAAAAGTGGAATTAAAGACTAAGGATGCTTAGATAGTCAGCTCTTATAGCGCAAAGACTTAATTTTAGCCTCAACTTCAAAGCTTTTAAAAGCTGTGGAAAGGTCAGCTTTTCACTTCTCCTGAGTGTCGTGTGTTCCAGTTTACCCTAACGGGTTGGTTTTGGCAAGATGGCACTCGGAAAGAAGAGTGTCTGTAAACTGGTGAGGAGTTGGAAAGCAAGAACAGCCATTCTGAGATGGTGAAAAAACTCATTTATAGTACATAGATCTATATATACACTTAAGGTTAATTAAAGAAGCCTTTTCTTTCCTTGATGAGTGTCCCATTGTGAAAAGCAGTGCCTGCAGTTTCATCTTGATCTATGATGTTGAGTGAAAGAAGTGATGCAATTTGCTTGAGGGGGAGGAAAATAGAAGATCATTTTTTTTCAAGAGGTTCCAAGCTAGTCCCAAAGGTTGTATCTTGCATATAAATGGACATAACATTAATTTTCATTTTTTCCTGTTCTTTGTTGATAGGTATTTCCTGCATGCTTGAAGTGTTAGACTTGTCTCAGATGTCACTCGAGATATTTTCTCATTTATAACTGTTTTCTACAGCTTCTTCAGTAATTCCAGTCTGTTGTCATTTAGCACTTATTGCCTACTGGCAAATGCAACATACGCGGGTCATATGAGTTTATTCAGTAGATGACTTTTGAGTGAGAATGCTCAAGTGAGTAGCTTAAATTTAACTTGAACTGCCAGCAACTGTAAAAAATAAGCTTTTCAGTGAAGTATGCTTTATTTTCTCTACTAAAATCTTAATTTCTAATTTAAAATTAACTTTATGTCCAAAATAATCCATTGCTGCTGTTACGTGGCTAAACTTGAAAAATGTGGTTTCTACGTTTTTAGTGTTCAAGTCACGTAACCTTTCTTATGTAGCTAATGCAGCCAACAAACTGTGGTAGCATTTTATACGTAAGCTTTTTAATTAATTTACAGCAGTTAGAACCAGTGAACTTCTATAAATTTATTTTTTCAGAGCATGGACATACGGAGCAAAATGTCTAAATAGACGTAATTTATGGAGGCAGTCTCATGGATGACATACTTGGGCTTCAGGAAAGATGCAATCTTTAAGTATGATTAGCTTATACTTTCCTCACCTGAGGAAGTCTCTACGTGAACCGTTGATAATGTTTCCGCTGAGGTGCAGTGCTACTCTGTTTTCCCTTTCAGAGATCACCAGGGAGATGTGAACAGTGTTTGCTGTAAGGGGGGGGGGGGGAATTCTCAAACCCTGCAAAGTTGCTGCTGTGGCAAAATCCTTTTCCCTTCCTTCAGAGAAACCTCCATCAAGAGATCTATAAAACAGGGATGCACGAGCGCAGGGCACTCCAGCTTCACCTCTAGGGTTTACTTCTTTGCTCTTGTTCTTTCCTTGTACTGCTCTTTTAAAAGTAGAGCTGATCAATCAGTGTACTTAAGGATTTCCTTTTAAGATTTCTTCTAGTTCGGTTACATCCATGTTAAATGGCAACTATGGCCGTCAGCAGCCCTTGAAATAAATAACGGAGATGAAAATGGAAGTGGTAGCGTTCGGTGTTAAAATTGCCTAATACTTTTCAAGGCTGGAGTATTTCAGTTGCTATTTTACAAGCAAACAGCAACTGTTTCAGTTCAAGCTGCTATGCCAGATAGGATTTCCCCTACCCTTTTTAGCCTTTCTTGCTAAATAACAGGCAGAACATCTTTCTAAAAGCAAAGCTGGAATAAGCAGGCTTTCATCTGGCTGGAAACTCTGCAGGCTCTTGCATTATGCTGGCAGCTGTGGTTTGTAGGGAGACTTGGTGCTGGCGAGGGAGTCTGCGTCTGTGAGCTTCCATGCTAATTGTCACTTTTTTTTTTTTTAATTTGAGAATTGACATGTGCTCAGATGCCTTAGAGATGCAGTTGCTGAAACCTTAAGACTGCTACCCTGTGGTGAAGCGTACGGCCCTGAAGGGAGGGCCGGGGGGAGCGTTTGTGTTTGCATTCAGGCTTTCTGGTGTTTTGGGGTGTGGGTGGGTGTTTTTTTGTATTGTTATGTTTGTTTGGTTTATGCCCCTTCCATCTGCAGTTCTGGGCGCTTTCTAGGATGTTTTGACTAATGATCAGTGGAGAAATGGGTGAAAGAAGTCAATTAGAAACGGAGTTTTGGAAGTAGAGTTGCGTAACGGGGTAGTGACAGGCTATAGCGATAGGAAAGGGAGAGGACTGGTGAGGAATGTCAGGCAGCAGAAAGGGGGGGGGAAGGAGCTGGGGACCAGAATGAGGAGTTGGAAAATTAAAACTAGGATTCAGATAAGAGCACTGAGACTACAGGGTCTTGAAATCTGAAGACCTTAGCACAAGTCTTAGTTATGCCACGTAGCAACACCAAGGTTATGCTAATGTAAATCATGTTCTGCTACAATCCTTTTGCAAGGCTTGTGAAAGGGTTTGTAGCTGTTTTTAGGAAAAACAGACATATTCTTTAATAAATGGAGTCATTCTGTGTTCAGATGTTTTGAATTCATGCATGTAAACAAGTACCATTGTAATGGATGTAATAAAAACTCAATTCAGAGGACTTTACCTTATTCTGAAGGACAAACTAAATTCACCAGCTGATTTGCTTTAGATTTGTTCCTTGAGTTTGCTTCTTGTCACTGATGCACTGATTACCCATGTGTTCATCCACACAACTTGAGCTATGTAGTACAGGTGACCAGCACTATGATAATACAAGCAATGCAATGCTGGGTTGTACTGGGTGAGCTCCCTCCTGTGTCTGGGGCAGCTCCAGAGCTGTCAAACAACCTTCTCTAGCTGATCCATGGAACAGTGCTTTAAAAGTAAAATAAAAAGATGCCTGTAGCTTTGACCCTAAAAGGTGTGGAGGAAAGTTACTCCGCTACCTACTCTTACAATATCTGGCATGCCAAGTATATACAAACCAGTAAAGAACTACATAAATATTATTTAGACTTCCTTTGCAATCTTGGCTGCTGTGTTTGACTGGCTCTGGAGGCTGGGCATTGCTCTCAGGTGGGTCCCCGGGATGTGGCACATGGTTTGAGCTGACCCTTGCCATGCTCCAGTGACCTGCTGGTTAGAGGCAGAGCCCATCAAACAGAATGTTCTGGAGCTGGGATGGCAACTTCTGGCTGTGGCTGTCAGTTTTAAATCCTTTATGAAAAAAAATTAAGTTTTTGTGTGATTGAAATGGAGTACTCGAAATGATTCAGGGTGTATCTCACTGTTGCACTGTAAAACATGTTTTGTAACACCTTAAGGAAAAAAATAAATCTCCTAGAGGGGATTTAATTTCTGTCTGTTGCTGCTGTCAATTAGCAGTCATGGGGTTACGGAGGTATAACAGCACAGAGCCCAAACAAAAAGGGGAGCATATTCTTATGCAATAAACATACAAAGTGCGCTTCCATGAATTACATGCTTTTCAAGGTCAGCATGACATAATTGAAACCACAGTACGTTCCAGAAGGCCTTTTACACTTTGGCAAAACTCTTCTGGGTCAGTGTTGATGCTAAAACAGTGTCTACAAGTGAGACATTATTTTTTGCCCCCGCTCTGCTCCTGGCAACTGCTGTGAAATAAGCTTGAATAACAAATGCCTGCCCTGATTCATCGGGCAGGTATTTTTAATGTGTTAGTCACCTTTTGATTACGCTCAGTGTTAAAGCTATTGCTATAATAAAGGTAAATTCTACCTCCCTCAATATTTCTGCAGGAGTATTCAAAACTTTCGAACTCTTTCAGCTTTGATTTAATCTCTTGAAAAGAATCCAGAGTTTCTCCCTTCTTGCAATTCTTCCTTCTACTAAGTAATTCCTATTTTGGTCTTTCAGGACGCTCAGTGAGTATCAGATTTGTACAATATAAGGAGTAACAAAACAAAATGATGGGAAGTCTACCTCTTTCTTTACCTCTCTGAAATTAAGATAGCTTTAACTGCTGCTAAGACAGTTACAGCTGTGCTTCAACAGTGAAAAGTAAGTTGCTTTCATCTCTTTAAAACTGCAGGGTGGTTTGTGGTGTGGGGTGTGGTTTGTGGTTTTTTTTTTGTTTTTTTTTTTTTTTAAATTTTGGTAGGGTTCTTTTGGTTGTTTTCCCCTCTTCCCCCACCCCAGCATCCCATTCCATTTATTTTAGAGTCCTTTTTAAATAGAAACCCTGAAGAACTGCCGAGCTGGCTGCAGTTGTGAGTGATGACTAGAGATAACTGGGTTATGATCTTGGCTGAGAGACACTGGGAACAGTACTAGCATCTTACGAATATATACTGTTTAGTGCCTTTTGAGGCACTTTAGCAAAAAATTAGCTATTTATCTTGAATACAGGCAGTGAATGAGAAGGAAATGTGGCATAATCAAACAGCTACTACAGGCCATTCTTAAGAATACGATACCTAAAACGATTAATGCAAAAATAAAGCACCCTCTGTTTTAATACTATGAACAATAGGTACCTTAAGAATTAATATGTAATAGTGTGTTTTAATAAACATCAGATAGTTAAAATGAAAGGAACGAATGAGTTCTTAGCTAATAACTCTCCATATAATTCTAATATCATGTGTGTCTTCTTACACTGTTGGCATTGTACTAGTGAACTTAATATGGGCTAACCAGGGATTTTCAGACCCTTTTTCCAGAGCATCAAATGTGCCTAAAAGGTCATAGCATCGCTAGACAGCCAAAGCTCTGCAAGGGAGAGCACAGAGAGATTTTGTAGGTCTGACCTCAGCCATCCCAGCTGGATCTGGCAAGAGGAGGTGGGATGGTTACTAGGAAAGCGTAAAATTATGCAGTGCACTGTTACATTGCTACTGATTTGGGACTTTCTGGACATGTCTAGTGTTCCCGATGTAGGCCTACAGTGAGGATAAAGACAATAATAGATAACTTGATCTCTGTGTGCTTCTACAAGGGGAGCTGACTGGCAGTGGCTGTGCTTTTCTTCAAGAAAATTTGGAAATATCCCTATCTTTTAAGGTAAACTTAGGGTTTCAGGAAAAAGAGGAGGCTGTGCTACGGAGAGGTTTGGGATTCTAGGAAACTTGGTCAGATAGCTTAATATGGCCAGGATCTGGTATTGATGCAGTGACTGTTTTCTCCTCTGTGGGATTAAAAGGAGGAAACATCAGTTGTGGATCCTCCTTGTCTGTCTGGGTGTTGGATATTCCCCTGCCTCTATCCTGCAGATTCTGACACTTAGAAGTCCAAGCTTTGATTCAACTGGCTTAGCCACAGTCTCCCAGCACACTTTGTCTCAACTTCTTGTTCTCTAGACTAATGCACCTTAAGAGAAGCTCACCGCTTCCCAGGACAACCTGGTCCCATCCATCCCGTCATGAAGTGATTCCAGTGAACATGTGTGATCTCTTTCCCTATTTCTTCCTTGGTTAACTCCTACCACTCAAAATGCTGCATGGTCCTTTATCTAGGCGCTTTCTGGATCTCTCCCGAGCAGTGTGACTAAGCCCTGCTTGCTCAGCCTGCCCACCACCTGCCAAAATGACCCTGCCTGCTGTAGCTCACCTCCCACCTGCTCATGCTTCCCACCATCTGCTAAACAGTGGGATCTTTCCCTTGATCTTCTCCCTCGGTTTGAAGCAGTGCACACATACCCACAGGTCCATGAGCTGGAGAAAGCAAATGCACAGTGTAGGTGGCTTTTTGGTTGTGTATTTGTTGGTTGGTTTTTTTTAAATTGAATCGGGTAAAATAAAATATTCATGATAAATGCACAGCTAAGCATTCAAGTCCACTTCTGACTCCAGGCAGCTGCTGTGACTTAACAATTTCAAGCATATCCTGGAGGCAGTGCCTTAGAAGATGAGTGGCTGTATGCAGAGTACCTGGTGCCTTTTCTTTCCTTCATTCCCCCAGACGGATGTATTCTGGAATATGAGCCTTATCTGTTGCAGTATATCATATAATACCTACTTATACTGCACACTTAACTGCATCTTTTACAGAGTGGTTGAGGTGGAAAGATCCCCCTGGAGGTCATCTAGTCCAATGCTCCCCTCAAACCAAGGGCAGCTGCAGCAGGTTGTTCAGAGCCATGTTCAGTTGCATTTTGGAGAACTCAGCAGATGGAGACTCTGCAACCTCCCTGGGCAAAGCGCTCCAGCATTTGACCTTCCCAGCAGTTTGGTTTAGTTTTGGTTTTGCCTTTTTTTTAATTAAAAAAAAAAGGCAAGCCAACCACTTGATTATCATTTTTATTAAGACATTGAAGTGAGACTTCTTATAATTGAGTTTTTGTCTCTTGCCCTGTCACTGGACTCTGCTGAGAAGAGTCTGTCTCTGATGTCTCTGCTTACCCCCGTTCAAGTGTTTATGGACTGTGACAAGATCTCCCCAAAGCCTGCTCTTCCCCAGGCCAAACACTGCCAGCTCTCTCAGCCTCTTCTCCTGTGTCAGATGCTTTAAGCCTTTGTCTTAATGGTCCATCTTGTTGGTCCCTCTCCGGTATATCCACACCTCTTGCACTGGGATGCCCATCACTGGTACCAGCGCTGCAGATGTGCATCCCCTGAGCTGAGTAGAGAGCAGTTCAGCCAACATGCAGCTGCCCTCAGTGTCCATTGATCTAGTCAATACTTCATCAGTTTGTCTGTGAGGATGTTCTGGAGGCTTTTGAGCCAAGTGACTGGATTAGGGCACCCGTCTGTGAATGTGGGTGGCCGAGGAGTGCAGAAACAGATAGTTCTGCTGCAGCTTTGGTAGAAAAGTAGACAAAGCCATAAGGATGGGGATGACGTGTTTTGGCTCAGGTAGTTGGACCTTAGGGAGAAATAAACCTGTGCATTGGGTTTATAAAAGTCATACCACTGAGATGCTCTTACGGGTTTTTGGGGTTTTTTTCTCCCCCCCTACTGTTTCACAGGAACCTAATAAATATGGAAAATATAAAATTTTGTTTAAAGCTTTTTAATAATCTAGAAGGTATAAATTGAATGTACTGTGGTTTATGACTACATTAAATACCATTATATAGCATTACCTGCAACATCAAATGCAGCCGTAAAATGCATTGTAAGTATCTCCAGAACAATAAAGGTATATAACGTGTAAGGAAGTGAATAGTAATCAGCGCATCACCTATGGACCGATGTCTGTCTTTGGTAGACTTTTCATTTGGAATATGTAGAAATGCTGAACTGTTAGTTTCTAGTGTTTTTATAAAACTACATGGTCTGTGCTCCCTTCCCACAACTAACTGTCATCTCCAGAGCGGAAAAAAATTACTCTGTACTTACCTGGGTTAAATGAGACATTTGTTTATCCAAGTGCCCAATTTACTCTTCCTCCATCCACCTTCTGTCCTTTTCTATTTCAGAAACAAATACCTCTAAATTTTAGAAAGATAGAACTGAACTCAACCACTGAGTTCAGTATTATATTGAACTTTGCATCTGTTACTAGACACGTAACTATTTAAATAAGATTCTTCATACACGTGGATTACTAATTCCATAAGTTACCTATTTAGAACTACTTTAAAATGCTCTTAATGTGTTTTTCACTTGCATAATTGAGATGGCAAGTAAACTTGCTAGTGGTACAGATAGCAAGCTACTCATTTTTTTGGCTAAGAAGTAAGAAACCTATAAATGCAATTAATTTCTAGAGGTGCTGAGTGTACAAGGTGGAATCTTAAGCAGAGTAAGGTTTTCTGCAGTACAGCTCAAATATTATCTGTTTCCCTTTTTTATGTATGTGAAGCAGGTGGAAAGCAAACTCTGGAGGGCGTTTTTTGGTGTGGTTTTTTTTTTGTGTGTGTGTTTGGCTTTAATTAGAGAATAGGGTAAAACTACCTTTGCAACTAACTTTGTATTCACCAAATATACTTGATGGGACACAATCAAATTCAGCTCTTGGAACCAAGTGACAGCTATTGGTTACTGAGGTAGCTTTGTCTTCTCAAATGCTTTTAAGGGATTTCAATGTTTCCTGGTCTTCATAGACTTTAACAATTCTCCTTTGATGGGATTCTCTAATAGATGTGCAGTGTTTTTACTTAGCCCGGCTAAGGTAAAACTCTTAAAGCATATTACCCTTTCAAATTTCTGTGTTTCAGTTTGCATACATCCTCATTCTGTATACAATCAGCATATTCACATTTGCTGCAGCCCTATGTTCCATAGGTCAGAAAATCCTGTATTTTGTTCTACTTGCAGTTTATGGCTCTGTTTTATACATCCAAAATCCAATCCCTTCATAAAACAAAAAATTTCTAAAGAAACAAATTCTGCTTGGTTTCCCAGACTTATGAATAAACAAAACTAAGTGACCCAAACTTTCGCATCAGCGAGACTCTCTTCTCTCTGTCTCGTTTGCTGTGTGACGTGTTCAGTGGCATTCTAGGTCAGACTTGGGGCAGAAATCATGAACTGAGAAGCAACGGACTGGCTCCACAGGCAATGTCCTCCTCTCTCCCACCCCTGCAATCGGTGATAGCCTCAGTCCTGGCCCTGCGCAGCCTTCCCCCTGTGGCACGTGTGGCCATGAAGACTTGTTTCTGAGCATCCCTGTGAAATTGTAAGATGAAGGCTCCTTTTAGCCATTGTGGAAATGTAATGTAAATCAACACCACTGCACTGAAGGAACTGCCCAGTGCCTGAAAGCAATACAAGCCTCATCTTATACTATTTTCTTTTTTTGCTTGTGTGCTAAGAGTACCGAATGTTTTAGTCTTTATCCATAAAATGTATTTCCCTGACTGTATTTCCAACAAACTGTTGTTTTTTTTTCCTTAAACACTACATAAAGCTTTTGGTTTAGTTAGGTAAGCCTTTGTTTCTGATATTTATTTTCTTGTTGAAGAACTTAAACATGAAATTTGCTGAAGGAAGAAAATGGTTACCTCTGTCTCCTCTACTTACGCCTTCCTGCATCCTGTTGTGTGCTGCACAGCATTATCATAATGCACCTTGAACGTGGCGTTTCTCTTGCATATAGAGGTCTTATTTCAGCCAGATGAATCTGTCACTGATACAGAAAAAGGTCAGACAGTAGCAGCAGACAATATATTATGTTTTGAAGAGTACGCATTGAGCAAGGTTTTCCAAGTATGTTGTCACTTGTTTCATTACTGGAGCCCTTAAAATAACAGCAAAATGCAGCCTGCTTTCTGTGTGAGCCTGTGGAAAGCCTGAAACAATAGTCACGTGAAATACCTGTAAACTGTTTCTGTCTTTCTCGGTGTCTATACTCTGTGTAGGCTAGTGGTGGTGTTTCACTATCAAAATGGTTCAGTAACATTCATTTTGTAGAGTCAGCATTTGAATTATTTCACTTCCAGCGTGGTCAGGTACAATTCATGGAACAGTGGGCTATGGTTTAGGTTTATAAGCTTGTGATAAATTATGCTGGAGAACACTTGGTGTTTGTGGGAGGGCTGACTGCCTTTTAGCTACACACCATAGTTGGTTTTGGCATGCATGGAGGTTGCCTGTGAGTCTTAAGCTGTGGAAACAACTCTGATGTTAGTACCAGTACCACTTCAGTCTGCATTTCTCTTCCTTGATTCTTTATATATATTTATATATATATATAATATCTTATGATCATAAAAGACAAGTTTATTTGTATAGACGGCACAGTACAGTATAGTGAAATATCCCTTTTTGTTAGGGAAATAGGGCAGATCTTGAGAATTTCCTAATGTGAATAAACCGTGAAGCTAACAAAATCGTTAAAACTAAATAATGAAATGTTGATATGGCTTGTAGCTGATCTAAAGCAAAACTTCAGCATCCATCAGTCTGCCGTGTGGCTGATAGAACAGACAATGAGCGCACTCTATTACAAAAGGAAAATGCTGGAGCTTTGCAAAAACTCAGTCGAGTTTCTCCTTTCCTCCTGCCGTTTGCCTCCCACCAGCAGGAGAGCAGTGACTCTCCCTGTGGTTTGCTCTCCACTCTGCCCATCTTGCTGATTAGAGAGGAGCCAAACACACTTTGGGGATTTCCAGCAGCTTACACTCCCTTGTGGTTTGATTCTTGCTGTATTTATAGGCTGACCAAACACTAGACTGTTTCGAAATCAGTGTAAGGAAAGGATGTACTGCTCTGTGGACTGCCTTTTGGCTGCTTCTTGAAATTAGCTTAATATAGTACAGATGCATTGTTTAATACTTGTATTGTTCTTACTCCTCTGTGTCTGTGGGATCGCTGTAACTTCTCACGGAAACGGAGCAATTAGATTGAGTGTATCCGTGATGGTAGTTTCCAAAAATACTTTCTTCCTGATTGATTGATTTAATTGCAAGTGATTAGAGTTAGGATGTCCATTTAACATGTGAAAGGAGTTTATAGCTCAATCACTTTCTAAAACACATCTTAATTAGGAAGTGACTATTTCTGTCAGCAGTGTTGTTTTTAATCAAAAACCAACTTATGTGTTTGTATTTTTTTACAGGTATGAATTCTGATATGCAAGGCATAGCAGGGCAAAATGAAAGAAATACGGTGTAGGTGTTAGGCTTTTTTCTACCAAATTTAGATTCATAATGCTAATATGGAGTAATATAAGTTTTTAATGGAGAAGGTGAAGGAAGAATGGCATTTGTTGGGTGTTGTTTCATTATTTTTTTTTAAACCTGCAGGTGTGTGATCTTGCTCCTAAGTTTTATCCAACATTAATAAAGCACATTATAAGCGTATTTATTGTCAGATTATAATAATGGTAAGCACTTGCACTTGAATGTAGGTAGTTACATTCAGTTTATAAGAAAGATATTTAACAGACTATAGCAGCAGTGCAGAGCAGGAACTCTTCTTTAGACAAGTGATGGGGAGTGGAAACCTGGGCTCTGTTCCAGTGTCCTTCCCACTTCTGTATCTATATGCACTGGCAAACGACAGGGAAGTGGCTGAGCCCGCTGGAAGTGCCCCATCCTTCTGGAGACTTGTTGAAGGGAGGAAGGTACATTGGAAAGGACTGTGGCAGCGATGGGGTACCTGACCTGGCTCTAAAGGATGAGCTTCTGATAGAGGGAATTGCTGCTGGAAGTGTAATTTTGTTAGTTTTACAAAATAAAGGAACTATTGTCAAGTCTAGGCTATAAAATAATAGCCACTAATTTACTGGAGACTAGTACTAGCTGATGTTATGAAGGTTTAGGTGGCATTACATTTAATCCTACCAATTTACAATCCTTGTAAGTTTGGGTGTTTTTATTTCTAGGGGATCCATTCTCTGTTCTGGACTTAGGATTGTGTCTGCTTGGGAGAATTGTTGCAGTATCATCTTGTCAAGATTTAGGGGCATCCTTATTATAAGGATGCCGTCAATGTTAGTGATGTCTTCAACATTCTACAATATTCTTTGTATTACAGGAAGGTATTGCTTCACTATTAGCTTACAGTACTTTCTTTAAAAAAGAAAAAGGAAAAATGAAAAAAAAATCTGCCCCATAACTTTTTCCTTAATTTTAAGATGACTAGCATATGTTATCTTTCCTAAGGCAAAGTAAGTGTACAAAGAAGATAAGAGGATTTAGTTTTACATGTAGAAAAAAATCGGGAAACAAAAATCCCTCCCAGTGGGGGAGCAAGGTATAAAGCTGACCTCATCTGATTTAAAGTAAGGTTGAAGGCTTTTTTTGTTCGGTGGCTTTCTTTCCTTCACAATGTACTCTTTTTACCTTTCCTTGATTTATCCTACGTCTTCGTTATCCCAAGGTGAAACCAGCAAATTTATCTTCTACTGAAGACAACTCTTGAAAAAGACTCTGAATCACTAAGGCCAAGCCCAGAAGCAACTGGAGGCAATTAGGAACACTTTCTTTAAAACTTGCGCCCAACCTATACATGCTTAACTTGGCAGATCAGAGAGAAATATAGCTAGAGGACAGCGGTACTAATAGCTACCAGATCTAACAAACCATAAAGGTGTACACCGGAGAACTGTGGCAATATTGACTGTGTGTTCATTAAGGACGTGAGTGCCAGATGATGAAAGCGTTGCTCTGCTGGGAGACATTTTACTACATAAAATGGCAGGTAAAGTTACTTTCTGCTTTTTTCTGTTGGTTACAAAAAAAAAAAAAAAGCACAGAAACTTGTTGGCCTGAAAGTATTCCTGGGATGAAGTTTTCAGTGGTCTTCTATGATCCTCTGCAAAGAAGCTTAATCACCACTTCCAGAGCTTGAAACCTATCAAGAACATTAAGATTAATAAGTAGTAATGTCACTTCTTTCACTCTTGATGACTAACACTAACAGCCTCATATTTAATGCATCTGAAACAGAATTTTGTGTAATTACAGCAATGAGAAGTAAATCACCTCTCTTGTGAGACTAATTTTCTGAATTTCGCCGTTTCTTTTTCACCCTTCTGCTTGCTTACACTTCAGTGATACTCTCTCTGCAACTGATAAATCACATTTCTTCACCCTATAATCTTTTAACGCTGTATTCTGGGATTGTTTCCACCTAATTTTAGCAATTGTGGTTTAGAATCTTGGAATCATTTAAGTTGGAAAAGACCTTTGAGGTCGTCAAGTCCAACCCTTAACCCAGGACTGCCAAGGCCACCACTAAACCATGTCCCTAAGTACCACATCTACACATCTTTTAAAAACCTCCAGGCATGGTGGCTCAACCACCTCCCTGGGCAGCCTGTTCCCGTGCTTGACAGCCCTTTTGGTGAAGAAATTTTTCCTGAAATCCAATCTAATATGTCTCTGTTCTTCCATTCTGGCACACTTTACAATAAAGTGCATCAAATCAATCATTGATCAAATAACGTACAAACCAGGTGGCTTTGAAGTTTGAGTTAATTGATTTTAATGTTTTCAGTGCTGTTTGTGGCTTTGATCTAAGCTATTTTATAGAATAGGGAGACAGATCTTAGACTTGAGATGTTAAAGGGCACAGTGAGTGACAGGATTCAGTAGCTCCACTTAGATACAACAGTACCGATGCAAAGTGAATGGTATTAGTGCTGTCTGGAGGTCTCTTCTGCTTTTTTTGTAAGATCTTTATGACTGTCAGGTCTGGAATATAACAGCCCCCTGTGGAAAAACCTTCTCCCTGTTATTTGTACTGTTAGCCACCCCTTGTGCTCTTTGCTTTTTCATAAATACAAAGAGAGCAAATCTACAGTTACGAGTACGCTTTTGTATTTCAAGCCTTGAATGCTGCAAATTAACACTCTGAGAGTCATCCTTGTCACTCACGTTCTCATTTAGCAACAATGGAAGGAAATCTACTTACCAGCTAAATAAATTCATTAGTTCCCTGGCTATTTGGGTAGAAGCTTCAGCCAAACAAAAACCTTGGGCAAACAACCGTGGGTTCAAAAAGATCACCAACCTTCTGCTTTTTTAATTTTTTTTTCCCCCCTCCTCCCCGTGTAGCCAGGTCAAGCCTGCTGGTAGCTCAAGGGTGAAGGTTAGAAAGCATGAGGGTCATCTACATCTGTTTGAATTTGCTGTGAATTAAGTTCTGACAGCTGTGCCTAGTCCTGGAAACAAAATTCTCCGTCAGTTTAATGAAGTGAATTGAAATTTTCAGTCAAAGGTGTAGAAACGCCAGCATTGCTCATTCACACATGGCAACCGTAACTAAAGTGATACTCATGTTTAGATGAAATCACTGAAGGCAATACATAGATGGAGTATGAAAAATACTATAGGATATGTCCACTATACATGAGCAAGATGCTTAATATTGCATTCACAAGGTGTCTTCTATTTTATAATACTTTATAATAGCTGTAGGTGGGTTGAAATATAATTTAAATGCAGGAGAGTCATCCTTTCTACTGTAGCATTGAGAATTTTATTCTTTTCAAAAAGCAACCCTTTTAAAGCATCAGTGCAAATAAAAGGAAGCTCCCTGTGATAGGTATGTGTATAAAAATAAATTAGAGCTTTTAAAAGAAAAGAAACAATGGTTATATAGTATATGGCATGAGGAAAGCAGTTCAGTACAACTAAATGCCGCAATCTGAGTGTGCTGCCAGGTGTTACGCTCAAGGCCAATTTACTGGATTGAAGTTGTGGACTCTGCTTGACTGAGAATTTGGAAATTGCCTGCATATTGGGCATGGCAGCATCTCTGGTTTCTTGAGATTATAAGTGAGAATTTCTGGTTCATAGGTAAAGGTTTAGTCTGTGCAAGAAAGAGATAAATGGAAAACGCAGTAATCAAAGATAATTAAATCATAACAAGTTTTGTGTTTTTTCTGTAGGGTTTTTTTTTTTTTCATTTCAGAAATAAATCTGTTACTGGTGGGGGTTTTGTTTTGTGTTTTTCCCCACGGTCCCCCTTCCTGAAAAGAGGTGGAAAAAGCTATCAGTTTTATCTTGTTTTGGCTAGCCAGACAGTTAAGGAATAGCAGAGTACTGGAAAGGTGTGTGTTAAAGCACCGTAATCCTAGGCCAGGACCCAACATGACAGCCTCGTTCAAGTCAGAGGTAGCACACAACTGTTTATCTTCAGCAGCAGAACATGTGAACAGCATGCAAAACAGCTGGAAGATTGTTATAGAGGGTCGTTCCCTCTGCCCCACAGAAACACCCCCCCACCCCCCAGCTTATAAAACCACCTAACTTGTCTACCTTGGGTCTTTGTACATCAGTAGTCGGGTTTGCTTGTTCATGTTTGTTTTGAGTTTTTCTTTCCTGCCCCTATTAGTCTTTTATCTTGTCTGGCTACTTCCCCTGTATGTAAAACTATGCCTTCTACAAAAGCTCACACCCACAATGGTGTGTGTTGGTCTGGTGTTCGTGTGTGTTTGTGTTTTTTGGTTTGTTTTTTTTTTAAGGGAAAAAAAGTGAGAAGCAAAATACATAGGAGAGTAAGAGTCACGCAGTGGAAGTGTGCAGAGCCACTGCTAATCTGTGCTGTGTATGCCGTAGGCTTGAGAGCGCCTGGGAGAGCGGTAAAAAGCAGAATGAAGATGAGGAAAAACCCAACTTGCTTGCCAATGGTGTAATTAAGTGCTATTTATCCTTTTTACAATATTTACATTGGCAGCGTTTCATTAGGGATTTATGGCCATCTGTCTTACAGATTTATTGTATATGTTGTGGATTTTGCAATTTAAAACTGCTTTGGAACTAAAAGAAGTCCCTCTGCTGTGTATATCCCAACACCTGACTTTCCTGAGGATAAGAAAAGTTTCATGAATCTGCTTACAGCACTTCACAAAATACTGCCTGGGCCAGTGTCACATCATTGGACAGTAAACTGAGCCAGCAGTGTGGTAACACTCAAAATGTCATTCTGGCGTGTCTATTTTAGCACTAAGCACATGGCAGGCAGTCCTCAACTGTTATGGAGTCTGACATTTTTAAAGCCTATTTTTCTCTTGGTGTAGTTTTAAAATTTTTTTTTTTTTTCTTACATGCGACTTTTCAACTTAGTACTCACTTCAAAACTTCTTTTCCAAACATACACATTTTCTTAAAGCACTGCTTGAGGTTTTTGGTAACATCTTCCTTAAAAGTGCAAGGAAAAAGAGCAAATGGGTACCTTCTTGCAGCCTTTCCTGTTGCTCCGTTTTGCCTGCGGATGCCGGATGCCACAGCAGGAACGAACTTCTGCTCTGACGACAAGTAACTTTTCCCAAAGTAATGCCTGGGCAAAAGAGTGAGGGTGGATCTCCTTTTTGTGGTAGAAGCGGGAGTTTGCTGGTGTGCTACTTGAGCTCACTGTGAAAAGCACAGAGTGCATCCCCCATGATAGCAGGTGTACTTACACTAAGTAGTTTTAATATCTGGCTCCAAACCATAGCTGCTTCGGAGCTTGCCTGGGGCTGTACCCCTCAACACAAGAAAACAGTATTTAACAGTTAAAGCAATGTAGAAACATTCTTAATGAAATAAAGTCCAGCAAAAAAAAAATCAAAAAATCACTGAAACGAAACTTCTGAAATGAGGAGAAAAACTGTAGAAATGTCAACAGAATTTGGAGGCATCCAGGGCTCTAGGGCGTCACGCTGCCTGATCCCTCAGGACTAGGCACAGAACCCTGGTCTGAAGGGCAGCCTTCCCCCACCCCTCCATGCCCTAAAGTGTTTGCCCGTTCCTTTGCAAGTAATTTCAGGATTTCGACACTTTTTTTGTTCCCAAGTGGGGTTTTTTTGCCAGTACTTAACAGGAGATAACAGAAGCAAAATACTGGATTTTTTAACTTTTTCAAGTATCGTCTCAGGTAGTAATAATATCTATTTACCTGAGATGATACTTGAAAAAGTTAACAGAAGGGACTTAACAGAAGTTAGCCATGATAGGAATAACTCTTGGATTACAAGCTCTGCACTGTGAGACCAAAACACTATACAAATTGAGAAAAGCAGCAAGTTGGACCCTTCTGCGTTGTGTAGTCCTGATTCGTGCTATCTTTGACGTCCTGAAGGGATCCCGTTGTGGGAGTGTTGTGTCTGTGCTCACTGTAAAACAATGTTAGTTTGCCTTCATGTAAATTAATTTTTAACTTTTTTTTTCCCCAGTTCAACTTGGACTACTGCTTATTCAGAAACATGTGAGTCAAGTTTTAGCCCCTTTCACCGAACTGTCAAAGTGTTAGTGTAATTTCGGCTGAGCTCCGAACTACTCCTCCCTTGAATGACCAACATCAACACATAGTATTTTTGGCAGAGAATGAGAAATGGCTCAGTTCTCTAAATATCTTGCTTGTACCTAAATCTTTGCCTCCTACGCCGCTATCACTACAGCCTGTTCCCTGGAAGATCAAAAGCCTGGAGGCCTGCCGAGTTGCTTCGGCAGTGTTTTGCAGGGGTGTGTAAGGCAGGAGCAGGTTGATGCACCCAGGGGTGGCTGGGGCGGCTGGTGGGGGTGGGGGCAAAGGCAGGAGGTCCTTCCCGTGCCACCATCTCTGCACACCTCGTGCTCCAGCCCTTTGCTGGGGTGGCTGACCCGGGGCTCTGGCTGCTGGTGGGGACGAAGCAGACCTGCTTTGCAATAATGCCCTGAGTCGGAAAATGAGGTCTGCTAGTTTAAAATGTCTTTCTCTTTTCTTCTTACCCTTTGAAAAACTTATGACCAAGAACAAACGTTACGCTATCCCATTGGTGTTACCCTGGATATAGTCTTCTCCTGCCGTACCGTCTCTGCGCTCTGTCCCTGTTTTCTGTCAGGAAACCCGTCACCGTTCCTCCGCTTCTGGGTGTTCCTCAGCCTAGTGCTCCCGTTACCTGTACCCGGTGTTTAACCCAGAGCCTGGCCGCAGGACGGTCGCGCTGGTGAGGACTGCATGGGCTGTGCTTCCGCGTGTGGCTGCTGTGCCGTGCCGTGCCGCCTGCGCTTCTGCCCAGCAGTGCTGATTCTTCAGGCGTTGTGTTTTCCTTTCTGCTTGTATCAAGCGTATGTCGCTTCTCGGTACGCAGGCACCTCAAAGAGGTTCTCTGCTGCCTTTCTATCATCCCCCAGTCCAAATTACAACTGTCAATTATACATGAAGGGTAGGTGAGATCAAAGTCTTCCCTTGCTCCTGCTACTTGTGCATCTGCTTTACCCGTAGAACTGCAAAACCAAGCTTCTCTTTCAAAACGCTCCTCTTCAGTTTAACCTGGTACATTTTATCAAAACTATCATCTTGGCAGCTTCCTACTATTGTACAGTGGATAATGAAGGACACTTACATACTTGCAAACGCCAAAAGAATTTAAAGCATGTGGAAAGGACATTTTACAGAGAATAATTTCGTGATTCCCTTCAATGTTTGACAAAGATTTTACCTAGAGCTGGAAATACTAATGAATCAGATCATTTCAGAGTAAGATAGCAAAAGAGGGGAGAAAAATATGTTTTCTTATGTGTTTTTTTTTTAAGGGCTATAATTAGAAAAAATAATTAATGATCAAAGGTGTAATTCTGATCCCATGTATGTGAATGTTACACATACTCTCTCATATTCTTGATGTATAACTTGTTGAATGTATTGCATACAGCCACTCCTGAGGAAAATGAAGGGAAAACTCTGAAATTGAACACATCTAAGCATTATTATTTTTTTAAACCAATGGTCCCCACACCCAACAATCTTAAGAATTTTTAAATATGCTTATTAAAATATGCTAACTTAAAGGAAATAAGCTCACTGTGTGCATTTTAGCTCCAACTTCAATCTGATGGAACAAACATCTACTTTAAAATTAAAGACTCTGGGTGTTGAAATGCTCCACTTAGTATATACAACCTCTAAGAAGGTGATAAACAGTACCCAAGTACTGTGCCCGTGTTGGAGAAACTTTAGCTTGATGATGTCGTCGTGAGGAAGTGTGTGTTATGTACCACTGTGCTGAAACGCTTTAGGGATTTTAACATTAGTAGCTTAATAAGTAATGTGAGCAGCTTTGGTCTTCAGCTAAAGCTTCTTTGTACAGGGATTTCTCCCATGTAGTGACTTTGGTTCCCTATGGATCTTGTCATTAAACATGGTAATTTCCTTCATGTCAGCAAGCGCTCTAATAAAGGGAACTTTTGGTGCTTTAGTCTTCTGGTTGGTTGAGCTGTTGGGGGTAGAGTCAGAACAAAATTTACACAAATACTTTATTTGTCTGCTAAATTAAAAACTCCTCAGCTGGATATTTGTTCTAATGATTTTGGAAAGCGTGTGAGCAATAGTAAGTTGTCTTTATATGGTACAACAAGGAAGAAGGTCCACTCTGCTGGCATCAGTGCTGTATTTAGGGCATCATGTGTATCTGTCACCAAGTTGCAATTCTGAATTACCATGATTAGTCATTCTGTCTTTTCACAGACAGTACAATCTGCTAAGAATTACAAGCTATTTGAGGCCTAGCTCTTTTTATTCAGTGTGATTCAAAGAGGCCACTCTAGTATCATGGACATCTGATGGCCTCTTTCAAGTAAGCTGATCCATATTGAAGTGCTTTAAAAAAACCAACCCAAACCTGCAATCAACAGTGCATATATACCCCAGGCTAATTATTTCACTGGGGGGAGTTTTAACGTGATACTGGCTGTAGTAATGACAGCTTTGTGCACATCCTGGTTCATTTTGGAAATCCTTTTAAGCTTGTTCTTTGTGCTAATCTAGAGAAGAAAGGAGCTTTACATGACACCATTCCAAAGACAAAGCATATCTTTTCTTGTTTCACAGATCTGTGAAGTGTGATCATACACCTGAAGTATTTTAAAGACTAACGTGATACATCTCAGAGTGTGTTTATTAAACGTGTACTTTCCAAATTGAATTCTACAGTCTAATTAAACTAATTAAGGAAATAGGATGATAATGTGACTTTGGCTGAGCCTGCTTAAATTTAGAGCATCTCTACTGGCTACTCTGATGTTGCTCTTCCTTTACACCAATGTGGAGGTGGCCATAGCCTGGCTTTCAGTGCTTTGGCCCAACGCTGGTGGGAAGAATGAAATGAAAGCTGTGATGTTGTAAAGCATCCCTATGTGTTGCTCTTCTGCACTTAATGAGAGAAAAAGCAAACAAGCATGTGGGAGTAGAGAAATCATGTGGGCTTTTTTCAGATTCGGCAGGGTAAATGAGGTTTAGGGGTGCTCTGAGCATCAAATACTCTGGTGCCTCAGTCCCTCCTTGCTCTCTTACAAAGCAAAACTGACAGCGTTGTTGGTTTTGCCTTGCATAAAATCGACCTTAAAGTCAAAGAAAAGTGGCCAGCTTGCCACTCTAGCATGAATTTGTAAGCATGTTTTGCAGGACTAGTGCCACCTAGTATGGTTGGGTATTTGTATCAGTGACTGTGGAAAAATGGGTCTTTAGGTGCCTCTGCTGATGGTTTTGAAGACATTGCTCTTGTAATTATGCACTGAGGAACTCTCAGACTTTTTCATGAAAAGCAAGAGACCAGCTGTTATTTTTATTAGGATAGCCATTACCCAAGCTAGTAGGGTACATGCTTGAACTTCAAAGGACTGATTCTAGCTTGATTAGATGAACTGTAGACTCCATTTTTCTCATCTAAGGCGAGCACAATGACTACCAGGCAGTTGGTTTTCTTAGATGGCTCTTTGCTTTTGGTGGGAAATAGAATTAAAACTATTGAGCTTGCTTTGCAGCTCAGTGCTAGGACAGATTTCTGGGATGAAGTTAGGTGAGGCGTTCTGTGTTCCAGTTATGTGCTCTGATATTTACAGAATTTACTTATTTAGAGGTTAAGAGAAAAATGGGCTTTTTCTCCCCCTTTCCCTCTCTGAGCCAGGAATGGTCTTCTCATCTAAACTGGTTCATACGTTCCTTCAGGCAATCCAATTTGTATGGAAAAAACTTTCATCAGAAAATCCCTGACTTGTTGTGCTCCCTGGAGATCCATATCTACTGGATTTTAGTTTCTTTGCCTTTGACGCATTGGCACAAAAAAGACTTTAATAAGAAGCAGAAGCCAGCCCACCGTTCATCTTTCTCTGCTGCACTCTGATTTATAAATGAGCAATGTTTGGTTATATACTTAAGTGTGGCAATTATTCTGTAGTGATTAAAATACTGTAGATCTTCATGATTCCAGCAGTGAATCCCTTCCTGTTGATTATTAGAGGAGTATAAATGCTAATGATAACTACTAGTCTTGTTCTGGAATTCTAAATCTATCTTCTCCATGTCAATCACCTAATATTTGAGACTCAGCTGGAAAACTTAATAGTCATATAGTAATATTCAGTATTTTTATATTCCAATATGTTCATGTTCCAATATGGCTAGGAGAAACATTTTTTAAAACCCTATAATTCTAAATTCTAGGAAACATAACTGTAGAACCAGTTATAGTTTACTGACATGGTTTAATGTGAACCACTTCTTCGAACTTGTTTCTTTAACAAAAATTTTTAGTACCAGCTATTAAATTTATTTATACTATTGCTACCGCGGCTGGTTGGTGGCTGTTGTATTGGCTCTTGAAAAGAGCTGGAAATTCTGAAAAGCAAAACCCACTAGAGGATTTGTTTGGTGCCTGTGAGTGGGGAAAGGAAAAGGAGTTGGGGAAAGGAGGAAGAGGAAGGTTAACGGAGCTGGAACGATGCCTTGCTGACAAATTTGTATCTGGTGGCATGATAATTGCTAGGGAAACTTAAACCTCTTGGAGGTGGCTTTCAGTTACTGTGGTCCCCTGGGTAGGCTTATGGTTGATGACCGTATGTTTTGGAGGGGCTTCTTTGTTTATATTTTGCTGCTTAAATTTTCTGTGACGTGGGTTATGTTTTCTGAGCTGCATTTCATCAGTTTTCAGAAAGGCTTCTATAGTGTACCACAATTTTTGAAATAGACCCTGTGTCATTGCTTGATCAGTAACCACTGTAATATTAGTCCAGTTATGAAACTTCAGTTTTTCTTTGACTAAGTGGAAAAAGATTGAATTGGAAATTGTAAAGCAACAGGTTGTTTTTTTTAATTTTTTTGTATTCAGCATTGCTCACCTGGTTCTAACCCTCTGCACAAGATGGCAAACTAATCTTAAATTTAACTTCACACCAGTCTTTCTTGGGTTTTAAATCTATTGCAGTAACAAAATAACTGGGAAAGTTTGGATTGCTATGCATTTGTAAAGAAACAACACTTTCTGAGTAATGAAAACCTTGAGTCTCACAAATAAACTGTAAATACTTGAAGTGTGTGTCAAGGGTGGGAATTCTTTCAGGGTGACGTTAGCCACACTGGCACAAACTGCAGCACATTTTAAATTAACTTATTTTTCTTTTTCCCCGAGTTTACAATGCATGCAAAATGCTGATATGGTTCAGAGAGCCGCTCATATGGTGCCCTAGAAGCAGGTTCAGTATTGAGATGGTCCCAGCATACAAGATGGGGATGGGGCGGGGGGAAACTCTACTCTCTGCTTCCCCAGCCCTGGATTGAAGATAGAGAAGCATGGTACAAATTAGAACTACAGAGCAAGAGCACCCCCCCGGTGCGTGGAGAACTGGGTCTGACTCTTACCCGCTTCTGTGCCTTTCAGAGCCGTGTGTCTATCAGTGTTGCGCAGCTGTATCGTACTGTTTGCTTTGAGTGCAAGGAGAAGGGGGGGTGACAGCAGCCCCGGCTCGGCTCGGGTGCTGTTCTGCAGCAGGCAGTTAAGGCTGATGCTAAAAAGCTGCTGCCTGCCCCAACCCTGGGACAACTGGACCAACCAAGCAAACAGTATTGATTAATGCCCACTGTTCTGCAAATACAAGGCAGTAAGATCCAGAAAACATTTAAAACAGGAAAAATCTCCATCAACCCAGGCTTATAGATTGAGGAATGAGGCAAGTCATTAAAGCATGTATTTTACTAATAAATCCTGTTTGAAACAGTGTGCGGTGCAAATAAGCAACTTAACCCAGGACACGAGAAAGACTGACTTTGTTTCTGTAAAAAGGTTGACACAGTCCTAAATGGCAGGTTTGAAATTGATTGAGAGAAAAGAAATTTAAAACTTGATATAATAGTGGTGTAAAAAACCACTTACAGTAACGTTAGGCGAGAGTTTATCTAATCCTAATCATCATTACTTCATCTAACTGGATATTTCTTCTTTCCTTCCACTTGTGATACATTACACGTGATAATTGTTGCAGTGATAGAGTAAGAAATTTAACAATAGTGTATATAGAAGATAACTGAGCCTCTGCCTGTTCTTCAGTTCCATTACTTTTCCAAAAAGCTCTTTTGAACTTCTATACAAGTCAATTTCTAATAATTGCGTTTCTGTTGTCCCAAAATCTATTGGTTTGTCTCACGCTGCTATTCAGATTACTTCTAGCACCTTACCGATAGGAGCATGAACAAAACTTTACCATTCCCCTCTGTCATGCTATATCTATATATGCACCTGGTGCTTTCTTTCTTGCTCTTTCTCCACCAAAATTCACATTGGCATGTTGCACAACCCTCCAACCGGAACCAGTGAGGTTTTTTCTGTCCTTTGGTCTACCAGTAGGATTGTCCAGAGAAATGCCAAGCTGTATGCAACTGCTTGATGTTGCCTCTATCTATTAAAGACTTCTACCCTCGTGCTTCTCAATTATATAATTTTTCTTCTCTGCCATGTTGCCCATGCTACTTCTAGCATCTCTCGTCTTCCCTAACCTTTGCGTGCCCAGCAGATAGTTCTCCCAGACGTATTGAGATGAATGTAATCAATGTGTTTGAGATCTGTGTATTTTTTTTACTCTGGAATAGTAAAATGAAGGCAAGGAACAGACTGTGTTGTTCCTCTGAGTAGATGCATATCATCCTGTAATTACATTCTAATGAATGTGATCCTTGTATTAGCAAATGAGCTCTGTATTTGAAACAGAGGCATGCAATTTTAGCATGCGCTCACGTACAAACTAGTGCTTAGGATGGAGTCACAGCGAGATTGTTCCCATGTATGTATGTGCCACTATCATCTAACACGAAACATGCTAACGCTCCCACAAAGTGCTCTAGGAAGTAATTTATCCTCTTTTAGTAGTGTTGCCCTTTAACCGTTCTCTTGGGGGTGAAACCTGGAAGGCTTAAAAGAATTGCAGAATTCGTGGAATAAGGGCTAAACCGGTCCAGTTTGCACCAGACATAAATCCACGCCAGCAGGTTATCTGCTGCCTTAAGCCAACACTCAGGAGAGGAACTGTACCCAGAACACAGTTTTCTAATATTAATCTTTTTTTTGGTCAAGGAAAAGACAAAGGAAATATCTGAAAATCCTACTTTTCAGCTGCTACTTAATCTCTTCATATTTGACACATTTCTCAATTATCAAATCACTTCAGAACTTGCCAAAATATCCTTTACTTGTATTCCTCAAGTTCTTAAGTAAAATCCTTTGCCAACAGCAGAAAATATTCTGCATTAGTAACGGTTTGGAAAAAATGGTCTTTCACAGAAATTCAGCCTAGAAGATCAGTCAGTTAAAATCGGTGTCGCTGCACAGATTTGCGTGATCTGCAGACCTGAGCTTCTACTCTCCTTTGGGGGAAAGGGGGTTGCAGAGCCTGTGTGTGATAACCCAGCACCTCGCAGAGTGGAGTCTCACTTGGTCACACTGTGTTCCGCGAACTGCTCCTGTCACCTGGGACCTTTGTTCCTTAGATGATGCCATTGAATCAGTGTACCTAACAAGAAGAAATCTTCCCGGAACATCTTAACTTTCAACATTCCCTGCAAGTATTTCAAGTCAAATCTTTGCTGCAATTAAACAGACAACTACCGTTAATTACGCAGTAACTTGTTTGCTACTCGGGTTCGTGACAGTTGACAGCTGGCACTGCGTAATTGGGAAGAATAGGGTTGGTTGAATATCAAAAGTGAGAGACGCTGAGACAACTTGCTTTTCAAAATGTCACTCATTTGGCACACCCATTTCTTCTTATTGTCATCCCCTCCTGCTTCCCCATTGCTTTTTGGGTTTCTGAGCAGTAGCATATTTACTGGATAGTCACTGAAATGTCTCGTGAATAAAGTAGACCCGATCTGATAGTGACTATTCATGAAGTTACATAAATACAATTCATATTCTAAAATATCAGCTGCAGTCAAAAACTAAATATCAGAGTAACTTACAGCTATGTATAGCTTAATACATGTGCAAACACACAAACGCCCCTGTATGTATGTATTGGCAGAAGTCAAGGATAATGTATGAAGAATTACTGTTTCTTAGCAAAAATATTTACTAACCGTTCTGTTGTTGGGCTGAAAGATACCAACATGGCAAATCCACTATGACTGATGTGAAATCTCTCTTCCATTTTATTTTTACAAGTATTTCCTGTTATGAACTAGAAGATCCTTGCCATTTGTATGACATAGGGCTGGTTTTTTTTCCACTTCATTTATGTCAGTATCTGTGTATAAAGAAGTTAAAGGAGACTAATATTTCCATGATTTGTGTCTACTCACAATTACAGCTAGGTAATGTGCACAGAATTAAACCAAATGTATTTCTGGCAGTTGCTTAGGCTTTGGAATTTTAAGTAATGTGTAAGTGGTACAGAACTGGCCACACTCAAACCTTTTTTGGTTTTGTCCAGATAATTTCTTGTATGTTTTAGAAGGCTCCTTCAGTGTCTTTTGCTCTTTGTTTTTCAGTGTTTAGTGCTAAACAGTCTCCTCCTATGATGATAAAACTGTCGACATTTCTTTAAGCAATTGCAGACTTTTCAAAACTGTTTTTTGATACTGTCAGGGTAATCAGAATAGTATAAGCTATACACACCTTTCAAAGAGCTCTGTAACATGTGCTTTTTGGTGAAACTGTGTGATGCTTGGGGTGGGGAAGGAAGCTTATGGGGTACCAGGAATTGCACAGTATTTAAGTTTTTTTTAGTTGTATATTCAGTGACTGCAGGCATACGGCATATTCTGCAATATTTTATTAACTCTTCAGAAACAACAGTGTTTTTAAAAAAAAAAATGTTCTAGTAGAAAAGACTGTAAAGACTGTAATAAGATCCATGTACCAGGAAGTGAAATAATGAAGGGAAATCTTTTTAGAAAAGAGCACCCATCTATTAAAAAAAATCTCATACTGTACTGAGGCATCTTAAACATTTGCATTACTGTTAGTGTGTTCCTCTCTTATTTAGAGAGAACTGATATACTGTGGAATTTAGTACTTCTTGCCTATCTTTTGAGTAAAGTAATAACAGATTGATGCCATTCCTACCATAACATAAAATATGAATGACATCCTTAGTTCTAGAACTGAAGATAAAAATCACTATAACAATGTTATTTTTACCAGTTGCTTCCAAAACACTGTGTTAGTAAATTAGGTCATAGAGGCTTTAATGCATCTTGGAAAATATCTGGGAACTAAACATAAATACTTCTTAAGATGCATTGGAGAGAAACACAGGTGCTTCCAACAACAACCACACATTATCTCTATGCTTTCTTTCAATTTTAAAATGTTATTTTAATTATCTCAATCTATTTTGTATAAGCACAAAAGCAGCTTATGTAATCCACCAAGTTCTTAAAGATACCCAAGATGCCCATTGTTCACGAAGCGGGAAGAAACAATCGGGATCTGTAGATCTACTCCTGTCTTGGAGGAAGAAAAAGTGTAAGAATGGGAAGCTGGAAGGAAGTGTGTTCTGAACAGGACAGTAAGGTCTGTAAATCTTGGAAAATGGAGAGTGAAAGCAGCAGAGAATTGGAGAAATACACAAATCTCAGTCATTCAACAAAAACCCAACCAACCAAACAAGAAAACACCTCTCAAGGAATTTTATAGGTACAGCTTTTTAAGAGGATGTTTCAAAGGGAGTGTTAGGTAATGAAGTTTTCAAATTAATTGATGAAAGATTGCAGAGAGAAATGGAAAAAAAAGGCTGAAAACATGGTAGGAGACACATATGGCAGTATCAGTAAGTTTTTGAGTGGGAGCAACCTGCTCTGGATGCTCACGGAGCTCCTTAACTGGAGAGAGAGCTGCATGATCATTTGGATAAATACTCATTTGGTGTTGCCTGTAAATGTAAATAAACTACGCTGCATCTGTCTTTCAAACCTACTTTCTCATAATGTTGTGGAAAAGCTGCTTAGAAATTTGAACACAGATCTCTGCATCATTCTAGGAAAGGTGAGAGAACCACAGTCTCTTGATTAATTAACAGTTCAGTGAAGGGCACCAACTTTGAAAAAAGTAATTTAAAAAAGGGAGTTCCTTCAGAAAGTTCGTGCCTATTTGTTTAAAAGATACTTTTTGCCTAAGCTGACTGTTCCGACCAACTTCCACAGCAACACGAGTCTGGTGTCCCCTGAGTTAAGCCGATCTTTCTAGCAAAGCCAAAAAGAACAAATAGCCTCCAAACAAAGCCAATCTTCTAACTCTTAGAAGTTTGGGGTGTTTAATTTGAGTACAAGTTGGGGGGTGGGAAAAAGCCTAAGGTACTTGACTGTGGAATGCTTGCTCCTCTGAAAGATATTATTCTTCTGATCCCTTTATAAATATCAATGGTTAGAACTAAATAAAGCTGTCAACATCTGAGAATAGTCAGCAGAATTGTAAAATACAATTTAAAAACATACACCAGTGTACACATTCATTTTGTAAACATGTGGATGCTTCTGGTCTTTCTAGTCACCTATTGATGCTTTAAATGTAAGGAGAAGCAGGAGAAGGTGAATGATGCAATTACTTATCATCAATGCCAAAATGGTGAGCAGATAAGAAGCATGTAAAGGGGTGTGCATATTTATATATGTATACACACACTTCTTGTTTAAGGGACATAAAATCTCAGATCATAATGAGATGGTCACCTGTACAGAAGCTTAACTGAGTAGAGCTGTGTGTCTCCTGTTTGTCATGTTTTGCTGGACTGGTTGTATGCGATCAGTTGTCTGCTCAGTACAGCAGTGGTACAGCAGTATGACATGATGGATGTTGTCTTCGAGAGTCCAAGGCACCAAGACTTCAGGGCAGATGCATGCCACAGAGCACACCATGTCATTGTGCATTGATCATTTTGAGCAAGGACCTTACTTACGCATTTTGTGATTCCTTTCCATCATTCACATGTGGTTGCCCTTCCAGAAAAGGAGTGCTGGTGCATGTCCAGGATGTGTTTCTGACAAGGAGCTGAGAAATGGCCAGCGTGTATGCTGGGGCTTGGGAGCGCTCTGCAGCATAGATATCTATCCCTGTTGGCTATGCAGCATGTTCTGAAGTCAGTTAGTCAACTTCTTTTGATTTTTGTGAAATGATACTGCTCTTTCATCTGTTGTAAACTCTCTCTGGAAGGAAACAAAAGCTTATCAGTGCATATTTTAAATGTGAAGTTGGATCAGAAGGCTGTTAAAACTAAAGACACTGCCAGTCCTTTAGGTGTGTGTATATGTAAAAGTATGTGGAAAAAAAGCAGCGATAGTTGAAACTGTACACGAACAACAGGACTAATGAGGGATTTGTGTGCTTCCAGAAGAGAAAGAAGAGCTGGAGTGTGATATTTAAATACACTTTCTAAAGTGCACATTTGAGCTTGCAAGGAAAATGGGAACAGATGTGCGAATTAGATCAAGGCTATTTATCTATAAACTTAGCTGTTTCCAGAGGATAGCAAGCGTTAGCTGGGTAACAGGGATGGGTAAAATGGGTGTCAATGCCTACACTTCCATTTACATTTGATTATTTCAAGAGCTTGTCTTGCACAGAGTGCTAATAGGAGTGCTAGGGCAGGGATGATGGGTCTGGGTGGGTGTGGAAGCCGCAGGAGGAGCAGACCCCAGAGGATTGTCAGAGTGCCAGGAGCTGTCAGCACCTGTGTCAGCCAGTCTGTAAATCCTGAGCCCTGCATGCGCCTCGTGCTGCTTTTCTGGACACCCAGGAGGGAGGCAGCAAGGAAATCCAAACAGCTCTTGGGAAGGAGGGGGTCATCCTGGTGGGCTCCAACAGGGAACAGTGAAGGACCTGCAGGTGTTGGCAGTAAGCGGGTCATAGTGCCAGCACCCTCGCACCCCTCAGCATCTGAGGGATGGACCTGGGTGGGCTGCTTGGGTATAAGCATCCAGCCAGGGCAGATGGGGACATGTCTCCTAGTGCTCAGGAGTACATGAGTATGAATGTCAGGGTCGATGAGTGACATCATGTTTGTGGTTTTGTGTTGTGTTTTTTTGTTGTTGATGTCGGGGTTTTTTTGTTCTTTTTTTTTTATAAAAAAATCTTTCCCCTCCTGTAAAGTCTTCCACTTGGATTTGTTGCTTTATTACAGGTGTTGCAATGCTGTCCTACACTCTCAAAATTAGGGAAATTAAATGCATTTGAGTGAATGCCCAACCCCCTCCCCCAATTGTTTTCCTTTTTTAAGCTGTATGATAGTTCAAAATTACATGCATTGAGGAAAGCAAAAATATTTAGCAGTTAAGTGTATTGATTTTCATAAATGAGCTATCAAAATGAGATACTGAAAACTAATTGCCTGATTTTTATGTTTGGAATAGCGACATGATTTTACAAATATATTATCTTTCATATTCTGCAGCTTAGGGAAAAAAAAACCACTATGATTTTTGCAGCTTGTGTTTTATTCTGAGAAGGTGGGCACTCCTTGTGTTACACTGCTTTTTGCATACACTCTTTGAAATTCTGGCACGGACAGAGTCAATTAAAATTTACTGCTGGCTTTAAGAATTTACTTGAGAAGTTTCTTCTTCTGTTTGTTGGCCAGTTGCAGGTACGTTCATAATTATCCAAGTAGGTGTAAGAAAAAATCTCTGCACAACTCAAATTAGTGGTGGATCTACACCCCACCCCCCACCCCCACCCCCCCACCCCCCCAGTCTTTTCTCTAAAGCTTTGTCGTGACATATGGTATTATTTTCTGTATTGGCACTCAGGCTCCTTGCACAAATGGAAATGAAGACCTAAGCAGTGACCAGCATTTTTAGAAAGATAACTTAAAAGCATTTTGATTTTCAGCTCCTTAGGTACCTAGCATATGTTACAGCTTGCTTGTAAGAAATGTTTGGAAAAGAAAGAAAACACTTCTGTTTTGTTTTTTTTCCCCTACCATATAGCCTAGTGAAACTTTTTAATAAGTTATTTAGAAAAAATAGAATAAATCCTAAGCAACTTTGGCCCTTATATCTTCCAGACTTTATTACTCTGGATGGATTTAAAAGCGAATAGGAAAATACCCCAAATATAAAACCACATTCACGAATAGCTCTGCTTTCTTGTGGGCTCTTGCAAACCTAGGTAACTGTACCAATTCAGGCACAGGTTATTGAAGTAAACATTTGCAGTTTGAGTTGTTTCGGGTGTTCAAGGCATGACCAAGTTTTTGAGCATGTTAAATGCTTACAGAGCATTGAAGATATCAGGAAAAATGGTACTTAATGTTGGACGCAGTCTTTGGCTTGATTTGTAGTACTAAGCATTCCCAGAAACAATTTCACTATCTAATAAATGTAACGTTTATGTGCTAGTTTGCCTATGTGGGGCTTTGTGATGAAAGATTCAATGTAATTGCAGGGTACTAGTATTTTTACCTGAACGCTTTAATCTTATAAAGCTGGCTTATCACTGGTTCAAAAAAGGTGAGGATGTGTTTTTTGTATCGCCTTCCCATGGCAACCCACCTAACCAAAACAGGAAGGTGATTAAAAGAGCTCATCTCCCAAACCTCTGCTATAAAGATCTGCCTCGAGACTTTTTAGTATTGTAATGTGATTAAAAGTACCTAAGATGACTTCCTGCTGTTTACTTTTTAATCAGTTACTTAAATGTGATCTCATTAAAATCACATAAGCTATACTAAAAAGTCACAGGTGAGTTATAGGCACAGGTTTAAATCTCAGATATGGATTTTATTAAAACTTCAAGAGTTCTTGGGTAAGGAAATGGATGTCTTACAGATGAAATATAAACTTACAGTCTTTCTTCTTTGACCCCTTCTGATTTATTCAAAATTACTGTTATTCTCTCTCTCTGGTTAAGACATTGCATATTAAACTTGCAACTGACTATTATCCTTGCAAACATGAAGAACTTGTGGAATTTTTTATTCTCTAAGTAGAATCTAATGAAACTTTTACAGGGTGACATTCTGAAGAACAAATGAGCTCTATGCTAGTATATAAGATGATAATCCAATATTTCATAAGAATTCTGTTTCTAAAAGTTTTAAATTCTATTAATTTGATGATTTAGTTCTGAGTATTTTCAAATGTGTTTGCTGAAGGATTTTGCCGTTGGCATTGCTGCTGGTGTCTTTTTGCTTTTACATTGTGTATTAAGCATAGTGTATCTCACACAAATTTAACTATTATAAGATCAGTCTGAATTTGGGGTTTTTGGGTCACAAAAAATTTTATCACATTTAATATTTTAGTAAGTGATTGTTGCTATCTAAGTTCTGTGGCCTTGCTCATGATATTTAAGGTGTGATATTTAGGTCCAGATCTTTCGCAATGCTGTAGCAAAGGCCATCTGCTTAACACTGATGTTCTTCAGTGAGAAAATTTGACAGCAAAGTTTTGTATCAAAAAGGCTATGCAGAGAAACACTAAAATCCAGTTCCTTCCAGTAATTATCCATGCTAATGATATCATCAAATCACAGAATTGTTTAGTTTGGCAAATACCTTTGACACCATCGACCTTTAACTTACCACTGCCAGGTCCACCACTAAACCTTGTCCCTAGGGGCTGCATCTACACATCTTTTAAATATCCCTTGGGGATGGCGACTCAACCGCCTCCCTGGGCAGCCTGTTCCAGTGCTTCAAAACCATTTCAGTGAGGATTTTGTTCCTAATAGCCAATGTAAACCCCGCCTAGTGCAACCCAAGGCTGCTTCCTCTTGTCCTCTCGCTTCTTACCTGGGAGAAGAGACTGACCCCCGCCTGCCTACAGCCTCCTGTCGGGCAGCTGTAGAGAGCAATGAGGTCCCCCCTGAGCCTCCTTTTCTCCAGGCTAAACACCCCCAGTTCCCTCAGCCACTTCTCACAACACATGTGCTCCACACCCTTCACCAGCTTCTCTGGACGTGCTCCAGCACCTCAGTGTCCCTTCTGCAGTGAGGGACCCAAAACTGAACACAGGATTTGAGGTGCGGCCTCACCAGTGCCCCGTACAGGGGCATGACCACTGCCCTGCTCCTGCTGGCCATGCTTTTTTGGATACAAGCCAGGAGGCTCTTGGCCTTTTTGGCCACCTGGGCACACTGCTGGCTGAACACATGTTCAGCTGGCCACCAACCAGCACCCCAGGTCCTTTCCCACCAGGCAGCTTTCCAGCTGCTCTTCCCCAAGCCTGTAGCATTGCCTGGGGTTGCTGTGACCCAAGTGCAGGGCCCGGCACTGAGCCTTGTTGAGCATCATATGGTTGGCATCACCCCATGAGTCCAACCTGTCCAGATCCCTCTGCAGAGCCTTCCTGCCCTCCAGCAGATCACTTTCCCCCAGCTGGGGGTCACTTCAAACTTACTGAGGGTGCACTCAATGCCCTCATCCAGATCATCAATAAGGACATTAAACAGGACGGGCCCCAACACTGAGCCCTGGGGAACGCCATGTGTGACCGGCCACCAGCTGGATGTAACTCCATTCACCAACACTCTTTGGGTGGGTCCAGCCAGCTTTTAACCCAGCATAGAGTGCACCCGTCCAAGCCACGAGCAGCCAGTTTCTCCAGGAGAATGCTGTGGGAGATGGTGTTGTCGCAGAAATTTGGAATAAGAAAACTCCTTAACACCAGTGTAGCATTAAGCAGGCGTTTCTTTAATGCAGCACAGGATACACAGGGGATCATTCCACCTAACATGCATTCTATTGTGTTACATTTAGGCAACATTATATAGGCCATACATGTTTATGCACTGTGTTTCTTGGAAGAGTCATAGGTATGTATTCATCTCCCAAGAATAGGTGGTACTATGTTAATTAAGCATCATGCATGCTCCTTACAGGTATTTAAGAAAACTTCTGGGGGTCTCAAACAGTAGTCAACCCTCCAGTTACAACTGACAGAGAACTGAACTTCAGTTACCTTTCCCTGTATGGACTTGTCTTGACTACAGTTCAACTTCTTCTGGCAAGTTTGGTTTCAGATCCAGCTTTGCAAGAAGATATTTTGTTTTGTTTCCTTCTTGGAATTACTAACCTTCCCTTAACAATATAATGTTGTACAACTATTGCTTGATGGTAATTAACCGTTATACTGAAACCAACAGTACATGGTGATAGTGTCATCTTGTCCCTTCCTCTCTGAGTGGAGTCGCTGATGATAACAGCCTTTCCTTTCCTAGCAGAGGTTGCCGTGATGTGTGGGGTTGACCAACTCTCTGTAGGCAACTTCTCCAGCCTGGACAGGCTTTTGTCCACACCGTCATTTTCCTGGCTTTTGGGTTCCAGAGCCGCGTACCTATTGTATAGGGGCACCTGGGAAGGTGCAGAAGGTTGGGGGTGATTCTCCTGTGGTCCCAAGCAGGGCCTGTTTCCATTCCTCCCTGTCGCTTAGGACCTGTCCATCTGACTGATGGTGAGCAGGTAGGGGAGTCTCTGCTTCTTGTGACATCTCCATGCTGTGCATTTGTCTCGGAGATGATTACATGCTTTCCAGTGTGCTAGTCTTGGCATTATTACTAGGGGCCTTTACATCCTGACTCGATCATGAGCTGAAAGCAATCAGCACGAGAGCTGTTTTGGAAGTCTTCCACCAAGCTGTCAGAAAACCTTTATTAAACGTTTGTGAAGATGGATCCTCTTCATTTTTTTTTTAAATATGCCATGCTGAATGTAGGTGTGACTTTCACCAGGTTTTTTGATGTGCTGTGAAGATAATTAATTGACGCTTTTTGCAATATTTGATTTTTGCAGTACACAAAAGTTAGTAAATTTAAGGGAGACAAGTACAGATGCAAAGGGACTGTGGAAAGTGAATCTTTCCCAAGTACCGTGGGCATGCCTGAGAGAAAGAAGAATGGGGTGGAGAGATACTTTTTCTTCTCTGTTATCAAAAGGTACAGATGTAGGAGACCGATTAAAACACCGAGGTTTTAATCAGGGGCTGTAGTTCAGGATTTGACTTCAGACTGTTGTTTTCTGTTTCAGCCGTTGGAAGAGTAATTGCAGCAGGGGTGTGTGTCCAGTCTGCCCTCTCGTTGCAGTAGTTGCGTACCCAGTGCTGTTAGGCTTGGAAGGAAGGGGTGGGGGCGATTGTTTCACAGGTGTGTTTTCCTGATTTTTTGCTTTGTTGCTTTCTAAACCTTTTACTAAAGCTACCAGCTCCACTATTTATTTTGTTATTATTTCTTTTAGAGTAATTGGTATATATGTGCGTTAGGAGGTGTGTGTGTAATCTATCTATGTATATGGTGATCTATATACTGTTATCAATTCTATTTAGAGAATCGAATGTAGGTTTGCCTAGCGTAATGGTATTCTTAACGATATATCTAAACTCTTTAAATCACGGCTGTGTGTTACAGAAATGTTTACTCGCATATTACTTGCTGCCAGGGCCTGCTTTCACCGTGGGAGATGCAGCTAATGCAGCTAGGTAGCCTGGTATAGGTTGCGTTTGCCTATGGGTGTGTACTGCTGGGTGTTCTTGTAGTATACCAAAGCAGGTGAAGTCCTAAAAAAGGAACCGAGACCTCAGCTTCAGAAAGTGCTCCCAAATGAGCTGGAATAGTCTGAGAAATGAAAAATGCAGGTAGATTCCCAGATGAGAAAAGAACAGGATGATGATACACAACACCCCCCTCCAAACACACTCCAACCAATCCACCAGAAATGCTCCCCAAACCTGCCTTCAGATGACAACCAAGATAAATGTAGATGCCTAAATCCATAATTGCAAGAGAAACCTCCGCAGTTTTGTACGTGTATTTATGTACTTCCAGGTGGGATTTAGAAATGGGCAGGATAACACCTAGATCTCCCCTAGGGACCCAAGCTGATGACCTTGTTCAAAGTATGGCCATCACAGAATGATAACCCAGTTTCTCACACCATAGTGTTGCTGAGTAGAGTTAGGGACCTGATGTGCTTGGAACAGGACAGGAGTTAAAGGACTTTGATTGGAAGGGGAGACCTGGCTTCAGATTGAGAGGGTTTAAACATATGTCTCCTAGGGGAGGAATACCAATAACCATCAGTCCATAGGTAAAGAAGGACTTTCCTTCTCTTCCTGTACTACTGGGCAGAAGAGAATTGAAGATTAATGTGGCCAGATGTAAAGAACGGAAAAGAAATACAATTGTAACTTCGTAGCTGTGTGCTTACAAAACTAAATCAGTAGCTCTGGTCCTTCTTACGGTAATTGCCTTTGCATTTTAACATTAAGCAACCATCAGAATAAAAAAAGATACTGTGATTTTTTTTTTTAAGTAAAGTTTTAGTGTACTTTGCCTCTACTTGATGTTCAGAGGAAGATTTTTTTTTTTTTTAATCTATATATTGGTTCATTCTGATGAAATGTCAGCTTTTTTTCTGTTGCATACAGGAGACTATTTTTACATATGGCTTATCTGTTGTCAGAGAGAACAATTAGTTGTTTTCCTTCATGGTGTTTTCAAATAGAATCTCTTATTCTACCTTATGAAAGTATATTGTGTATATAGGAGATGTAATGTTTACCATGCAAATCAACAAAGATGCTTTTTTTCTTTTTTTTGTGTTTTTTTTAAAAGCTATATCTTGGTCACAAGATGATTCTTATTCTCTACCTTTTTTTTACTTTTTTTGAAACTTAAGTATTGAATTACAAAAGATTGGTGAAAAGATAAAAATTTTGATAAATGTTTAACAGATGCTAAATATATTAAATAGAGGGAGAGGCAGAACCCCCAAAACCCATAAGAATGGAGAAGAGATTTGATTTCATGTTAGCTTTTGGAATCTCAAATGTATGTTTTTTTGGTTGGTTTGTTTCCCCCCAAGGGCCATCCAGTTTTTCTCAGTGCCACAAGAACATCCTTTTTGAAGCCTGTGATCCATTTTTACTACCCATCTTAAGTCCCAATTTTTAACTTCTGAAATGTGGTGGGCTTAGAAATTCTCAATAGCCAAATCAGTAAGTTGAAAATATCAGTTTAGGACAAATTGATCGGAGGTATAGCCTTCATCAATAAAATTTCTCTGACTGCTTCAAGATCATTTATTACAAAATTTGCTGACAAAAAGAGGAAATGAAGAGAAATTGTCAATACAAATTGGGTGGACTTCCCCCTCCCGCCCCCACTTGTCAGACTTTATTTATAGAGTGCCCTCACACTCATAACTTCATACCAAAAAGAGTTAGCATAGTATGCAGAGTGACAGATGACTCTGCGATGGAGGTGCCTGCCTTGCTGTTGCTGTTCCATTTGTAAGCAAAAGCAGCAAAATTGTGCAATTTAGTACCAGAGAGCATACAAACGCCTAGAAACTTGGTCCAAAAGCGTGGCTTTCAGCTCACCATGAAAGAAAACTATTCATCAGGAATCATCTTAAGTCAAACAACTTTCAAAAGTGTCACGTTTGGTGTGATTCAACGCTGAACAGAGCTCTTACTTCCCTAAGTAGAAGGTACTGTGAAATGATTAATAACTGTTGCCTACTGAGGGGGAAAAAAAAAGCTGGCATTTTGAAAAATAAAGTTCTGAAGAAGTGTCGTGATTCAACCCCAGCTGGTAATTAAGTGCCATGCAGCCGCTCGCTCACTCCCCCCTTGCTCAGAGGGATGGGGAGGTGAATCGGAAAGGAATTTAAAACTCAAGGGTGGAGATAAGAGAAATTTAATAATTGAAATAAAGCAGTAAGAACAATAATAATAAGAGCTATAATGAAAAGGAAGGAGAGGGGGAGAGGAATGAAATCCAAAGGGAAAGGGAGGAAAGAGATCAAATGATGTGCTTTACAACTGCTCGCCACTCACTGACCGATGACCAGCCAGTCCCTGAGCAAGGAACAGCCCGCCCCAGCCAAACTGCCCAGTATATATACTGACCATGATGTCCCGTGGTACAGAATATCCTTTTGACTAGTTCAGGTCCCCTCCCAGTTTCTTGTGCCCCTCCAGCCCTCTTGCTGGCAAGGCCTGAGCAACTAAAAAGTCCTTTACTTCATACAAACATTACGCAGCAACAACTAAAACCATCGGTGTGTTATCAACATTGCTCTTACACCAAAGTCAGAGAACTACACCAGCTACTAAGAAAAAAAAAAAAAATCCCAGCCAAAACTGGGACAAGAAGGTAAGATTTGGTTGGTTAAAGTAAAAGAAAAAAATCTCCTAAAAATACAAATACTACTTTTCTCGGCACTCCTGGCATGCAGGTATGTGACCTGCTTCTGCTACATCTACAGGGTTTTCCTGGCTATTGCTGATCATGGGAACAGATGTGGCATCTAGGAAGCATCACTTGTAGCCTTCAGGTAACTTTGGAATAGTATGCTACAGGACGGGCACCTGATAAGGTACCGTGCTGCAGTGGATGGAGCAGACCAGGGGAAGAGCCGAGGGAATTATTTGTTTTCTTTCACATTTCCGTGTTACTGAGTGGAGACCCATTTATGTTAAACTCTTGCTATGAGAATCAGTCTTAACCAGACAAAGCTTAAAGCAAGAGTAATAGTGTTCATTTATAAAAAAGGATTTCCAAAGATTTACAAAATATTCATGGGGGGAAGGGCTAACTGATCAAAATCTAAGACTAAACTTGAATTTTCTTCTCTACCTTGTATTCAGATTACTTGCTGTGGTCATTTTTCATCCTCATCTTTTAGTAGTCATACTTTCCAGTGTTTCTTCAGAGGGGGCCTCTTGGTGAAACATGAAAGCTTTTCTAACAAACCAACAAATGTAATCCTTTAAATTCTCCCCAGAGCGTTTACCCCGTGTTCTTTTTGTCCTTCACTAATTCTGATTTAACCTAATAAAGCTCAGGAGCTACTCCTGCTTGGAACATCTTGTCACGCCTGGGTTCTTGGTCACAAAAGAGCTGTGCTTCTCAGGATGGAGTATCTAGAGCTATACCGTAGAGCTGTAGAGTAGATAGAGCTATGCTGCTGCCAAATAAAGGTTTATTTCTAAAGAGTTGGCCAGGCTCTCCTTGCAGTACTGGTAAGGAGGAATCTTCACAGGTCAGCTGAGCTGGAGGATTACAGCAGTTGGATTGTTAAAGTCCCCCAGTACAACACCTCTAGCACAGGGTATTTTTTCCTCTTGTGACTAAAGCAGGTTTGCACGCTTGACATAGTGAGGTGCAACTCTGGACTTAGTTTAAGACAATTGAGGACTACTAAAATACAATTTTGTGTGATGCCACTTATTTTGGGGTACTATGAACAATTGACGTTTGGAACAAAATATATCTATGAAAATAGCATATCTCCTTGTACAGTAAGAGACTGAGGAGTATTTATTTTTAAAAAGTAAAGTTTAATGCCCCAAATACAAGTGTACTGTTTGAACTGTAGGTACATTTCTGCTTTTAATAAGTATACTAACTTTAATAAAAATATAAACAGTTTTACCTGTGGTGGTAAGGATCTGGGTGGGGTGGGTGGGGTGAAAAAGTATTCTTTTCATTTTTCTGGATTGTTCCAAGTGTGAAAAATATTTTTTTTTTCTCTAATACAATAGTAGCAAACACAAAGATTGTAGTCAGCTGCTAAATTTGCATCACATCATGGAAATTGTTTCTTGTGGCTGTGATGGAAACAACTTTGTGTTAGAAGTATGTGTTTGTTTTAAACTTGTGAATAGTCAGAGTTAAGTCTGTAAAAATGACTGTGGAAAAATAGAAAGGACTTGGGCAAAAAGTAGGTAAGTGAAGATAGTGTGATCCTGAAACTCATTGCTCATCTGCTACCCGAGTCTGCAGGCTCCTAAGCCCCCAGCGCAGCCCTCTTCCTTTTCAAGGCTCTTCAGGCATCATGTCTGCTTAAGTTATAATCCCCTGAAAAGATGTGTTTCTGTCTAAGCCTCTTAAGGATCGCTGGGTCTGGAAGGGGCTCTCGGAGCGCACCCACAGCATGCTGGCAAGATCAAACCCAATCCCAACGTGCGGTGGCAGCTTTTGCTTTCCACTAAAAAGGAGCCGGGTTGAGCAATGGCTTTCTTTTTGTGTAATAGCGCAGTGGCAAGAGTGCTCATCCAGGCGCTGGAGTGGGTCTGTCCTGCTTTCCTCTGCCTGGAGGGCCTAACCTCCATCTTAGAAGCTTTTCTGGGGATTTCCTTTTTCACTTGCAATTGAAGCTGTGCTTAAGTCAACCCTTCCACTAGAAGGAGCTCAGAGGTCCTTATCCAGGATGCTTATTTGGGATTACTTTCTAGGAGATAGATTCAGTTACTAAGATGCTCTAAGAGCTTGGTCGTAGGACATCAAACCAAATTGCTCCGTAGCAAATGAACGGTAAGATGTATTCAAATAGGTTGCCAGTGGAACATTTGGTATGATTGTTTATTTCTCATTGCATGCTTGATATGCTCATTAAAAATAAGAGATCCTTCTGGACACATCAGTTCTGCACTCTGATTGGCTCCACTTCTTTACACAACTTCTAAACAGAAGTCAAATATTTGATAACAGAATATGTTCATTTTGCTGTTAGCTGGATTGGAGGAAGGTTGTTTTTCTGTTTTTAGGAATTTGTTAGCTCATTCAAAAATAAAGTTGCTGGTAATGTAGCTATAGTATTATTTCAGAGTAATAGTTTCTAAGTATATTACTTCAGTGATGAACATAGATGCATTTCAAGCCTTTCACAAATTATACTCAAGTAAGCCTGGCACAAATACAAAAGCACCAGGAGGACTGAATTAGTAATCCCCTCTGTCCGAACTTTCTAAAAGAGCCCAAAGAAACTGGGTGACAATAGTCCATTTTACAGCTTTTTCTGGCACTAGAAGCTCACAAACAAGCTGATGTAACACAGACTACCAGGTATATATAAAATACTGTGGTGTGGTTTTACTGAACTGAGGCTTCTTTGTACACGTGCAAGTAACTAATTAATGAAAACCACTCGTATTGTAAGTGCTGGGAGAAGACAGGGAAACCAGCCTAGCCCTAACAGATCCATTCCAAACAATGCTGGAGCTACATCACTAATCCCCAATATTTATTAACCTCTCTCTAATAAATCAACACTGTAAACTAGCTAATGGCAACAACTCTGTACGCAAAGTTGTATTTTGGTAGAAATAAGTTTTGTGAATACTTGCTCGTACATTTGTAAAATGCTGCAAAGAATGCAATTAAAATGCTAATATAGTTCCTCTCCAGTATGAGAATAAATATCTTTGAAAACATAAAACCAGAAAGGTTAGAGATATGAAACATATGTATTCCTGCTATAGCCAGTATGATTTAGCAGAGATGTGGGCAGGAAGATAGGGAAAATGATGAGGTGTATGGAAGGTGAAGTAAGTGTATAAAAATGACTGTGTCAGTGACTATGTAAAAATAAAGAAGAGGGTGTTTTGCAAGCAGTGTTCTGTGCATTTTCAAAATGGGTGAACTGGTGGTTTTGTGGAAACAGAATGCTGAAATAGGTGGGAGCTGTTTCCCTGGCTGAGGCATCTTTGGCACAAAACCAGAAAATTTGGGCTGTTAGAGTATTTGGCTCAGGGCAGGGTTTTACAGCCGCACTGCTGTAGTGGAGGGTGCGTTGGGGAACCAGAAATGTGCCTGCAGAGGATGCAGGCAGAAGAGGATAGCTGCTCCCTTGCCCCCCACGCCCTGGCTCTGCCCACACAGATGTGCAGACACACACACATACACGCTGTGTGGGTAAAGCACATTGAGAAGACTTTTTACTAGTCTGGTATCTTACAGTCTATGTTTGACGTGTGCCTTTGCTGAATCAACTAGATGTGAAAATGTCTCGCGGAGTGTCATTATCTCTCTAGTGGGAGAAGTGGGGACTGGAGGTGCATGTGTGCACTTGCTGTCCTCTCTGTCTCAATTTCAAGACTCACATAGCCCAGGGGTCATCACACGTGTGACTGACAGCTGTACCTGCTTTCTCCAAGATCTTTCTGCTTCTGATACATTTATACCTATATATAAGCATGCACACGTATATATGTCCATACAGCAACAGCTGTGCATGCCATTACTTTTCTTTTAAATATCTGCAGAGTCACTGTGGGATTTGAGACTGTCGGTTGTTGTGTTTGGAAGGGGGGATCATGGCCCTTGGGATCAAAATTCATCTTAATGGATAAGGTGGAGAACACATAGGGTTGATCCAGCCTGTGACCAGCTACACTATCTAAAGGTCAGCGTGGTCCTTTGGTCACAGTTGGTACAGCTGTGGCTGAGGCCAGCCGGAGCTCTCCCAAAGGACACCTAGGCTCCTTTGGTGCCTGCGGGGACCGAGTGCTGTTCCCAGCGAGGGAAGTGTAGAGAGTTCCTCCTCTGAGAGAAGGGGAGAATTCATTTTTAGGCTTCTGAATGTGACTTGGGGTGAAGGAGGAGCTTTGTGGTGTTACCCCTGTAGATGTTAACGGGAATGGTAGAAAGAGCTAGAAGGGGAGAAGAATAAAAAGATGTAGAAAGGAGACTGGCAGGTAAGTGAGGTGGAGTAGAAAGGAGCAAACGCTAAAAAGTAGCGGGACTAGAAACCTGGCGATCTTTCTAGTAAGACGTTTTAAGAAGCACAGACAACTCCTTTTAGAATAATACTCTGCCTTAGCATATGACTATCCAGATGGCTTGGCTTTACTTCTGAAAAAGGCAGAGATTTTACCTCTGTTACTAACCTCTGTATCTGCAAGGAAAAAAGCAAGCCAACAAACACGCGTACATATGTGATGTAAAACAGAAATAATAAAGCGACAGTCTTAAATGGAAATCTGAGATTCATAACTCCTCATCTCTAACAAGGGTTTTAGGTCCACGTTTCCTAAATCTTGGCTCAGTATGAAGCAGCATTGCAAAACAAATCCTGCTATCGTATTTTTTCCAATAGTAACTCCAGAAAAATAAGACAATAATAAAAATAGATTTATGAATGCTTCTCAGTGTCTTAGTTACAATGCATGCACGTATGTATATTATATATTTTCATGGAAGAACACTTTTCATGGGAATTCAGAACACCACCAAATCTCAACTGTTTTTCCACTCCATTTTGTATTCCCTGCTGTTTGGCACCCACTCTTACGTTAGCTTGCCAAAACAGTCGCTTGACAATTAGGTATGTTAGCACAATTATGCATTTTATAAACTATGCAAAATAAAGCCCTCAGTGGTATGATGAATATTCTTTTCTCTTAGAGCTTTTAAAAAAAATATTTTTTAAACAATATCCCTATTGTAACTTCATTGGGGTGGTGCTACAGTACACAATCATTATCAAAGGGGAACGGTATCTTGTGCTTCAGACAATAAACCGTCTGTTCTGTCCTAAAGAGGTTGTTATAGTCGTTCATCACCACAGTATCTGAGGACTTTCCAAGTGTGTCTAACATCTGTCACTGTTTGCTCTCTTATTCTTTTCCCAGAGAGAAAGTGTGTGCCGCAAAGTATCTTGGTTTAGACTTTAGAATTGGTCTGTCTCTCCTTGCTTAAATTTCTTAAATATAGTCCAAGAGGTGTCTTCCTGGAGAGTGGTCTTCTCATTTGCTGAGGGAGTTGTTCCCAAGGATTTGGCCCCCAGTCTTCCCAAAACTATCTCTCTGCCAAAGGATAAACCTTGGCTTTTTTTTTTTTTTTGTCGAGAGAATCAAAGTGCTGGAGTACGTTAACTGTTTATCACATTGTTCATTCTGCTGCTTTGGCTGGTGGTGTACTTGGGCCTGTGTCCCTTACGTGCCCTGATGGCAGAAACCAATACGTTGAATTTCATTTCAGCTTCTGTACTTAGCCAGCCTAGGTCAAAAAGGACTAGTTATGGCGAGTTTATGTATTTTTATTTCCTGAGAAGGTATGCTTTAATGCTTAGTATTGGTTAGGACCTAACTGGTGCACGTTTCACTTTGCTGCCTCAACTGCATGTGCTGGAGATGCCAAGTGCAGACTGAACTACAATGCCAGGTACCTTCTCCACTTTTCAGTTTTACTTCATTGCCCTCATTGGTTTGTTTTTCTCGTGTTTGTTATCCTAGGTACATTTGCTTTCATCATTATTGCCTTCAAATCCTCATCTTTTTTGTAGTTCCCACCTTGTCTTCACATTAACTTGCTGATGTCACATAAAGAGAAGATAAGTAAGACATGGTACAAGGTTTCTCCTGGGCTACTTCAATGCTAGGGAACCTACTTTACTATTTTTAGGCTCTGGGAGATGTTTTTTCAGTACTTGCTTCTTCCACAAGTTAAGAGCTCCCTGAAAGGCTCGTCAGACAGCGGTGAAGGATCACCCTGTTAACCTTAGTACAAAGTGCTGAGCAGTCTAAGGCTGTTACCCTGTCTTGATTTCAAAAATCACCAAGGAAACAAAGTGTCAGGTTGTTTGTCAGCTGCAAAATGAACTGTAACGCAGGTAGGTTAGGGTAAATGTAAAATATTGTAAACTTTATAGAAAAAGGTGTGCAGAAGCAATGAAAACTGTACATCAGTCTGTATAGTGGTGGCTTGTATTTTGTCAGAGGGCTAAGCCTGTCTGAAACCTGAGTGACAGAAGTCACCAGGTTACAACTGTGTAAAACAAATGACTCCTTAGGCTTTAGAAATTATTTGGGTTATTTTTCATTCCCTTTCTCTTCCTTTCTCTTTTCTTTCCTCTTCCTTATCCCTCATTCCTTCTTGTGACCTGCCCGCAGGCTGCTCAGCAAGACTATGGGCTCTCCATCCTTGGAGGCTTTCAAGACAAGATGTGACTGGACGTGGCCCTGAGCAACCTGCTTTGACCAGTTCTGCCTTGTTTTGGGCAAGCTGCCTGGCAAGTCCCTCTCCGACTGAACGGGTCTGGGATTTCATCTATCTGGCTACTAGGTGAGACAAGGATCAGCGGTAAAGCAATCGGTTTGGAGCTATAGAAGGTGGGGCTTCCCCGCTCCTTGAGGGCCGTCGTTGCATCGTACACCTCTTCCTGCCCGCATCGCTAATGGTTATTTTATAAAATACGTATCATTCAGAAAAAGGTTTTTTTTTTACTGTTTTATTCACTGTCCTTATTTTGTATTTCATGTATTCATGGAATGAGTCATATGTATCAGTTGAGGGTATTCTACTGTATTTGCCACGTCAGTCTCATCTGTCCTGCATTTTACACATCTATTTAACATTTTCCTGCTTATGTTTTCATATTCATTCTGAATTCCAGCAAACTTCGTCAAGAAACCTGAAACTGGGTAAAACCTTTGCATTTACTTAGTGTATTTTTACATGCAGTCTTGCTTGGACTGTCACATTTTGCATGCTTATTAATAATTCAAAATTCTTTTAGTTTTTTGGCTTTTGTTCAAAGACGTGCTTTGCACAACTGCCTTAAAGAAACAGAAACTTACTAATGGAAATGAAGGAAAAATCAGCTGTCTACTTAAACTCCTTGGTCTTGAAGTAGACCAGTAAAATAATTTCTAGATTTCTTTAATGAATGTAACAGGAGAAAAGACAATATGACACTGAAATGTAAGTTTGTATACATAATTAATCTTACACATCTGAGTAGACAACTAAGTGTTTCCCTACCAAGTATCTTCTCCTTCTTCCTCCAGATGACTGGGATGTTGACAGTTATCCGTAGCTAGGAAATCCTGCATACAGGTCTTCTGGACTGTGGCTCAGCACAAAATAGCACGTTGCAAACTAGCGAGGTTCTGTAAATTACATTCTGTTTCCCTTCTCCACTGAAACAGGGCTCGGGACTGCTAATTTGCTACTGAGACATCTCTGCTATTGCTGCTGCTGTGGTTTCTCTCCAGTTTCTGTTTATGTGCAACACCCATAAATAGGTTTCGGACGCGCTGAATGCGCTTACTTTGCTTTTGCTACTGTGAACTTTCAGATGTGGGCGTGCTTGGTAACACAGCTATTTCTAGGATGATCCCTGCTAAGTGTTGTCTGTTAGTCTCACTTTTGCTCCTTAGTTTTTCTCAGTCCCATCATCGCTGAAATAACAAAGAGTATTTGAAATACTATAACTTCATTTGGGAGAGTTGGATCTGATTATAGTTAAAAAAAAAAAAAAATTATGATTGAAAGGCTTCACCGGGCACATCTGTGGTCTTAGTGGCAATATCCAGCCTCGCATAAAAGTAAAGCAAAACCAGTGTGTAATGTGGCCCTTAAAAACAAAACTGTGTAACTCTTGGTGGGGCGTGGGGAACACAGGTGGTAATGACAGCGAGGTGAAGTGTTTTAGAACGCAACCGCTATGATGACTTCCTCAGATGCAGCAGCAGCTGGCTGCAGGCATGTTGATTTTCAATGTCTGGGAATCCTCGCCTCCCCTTTGCTCATCTTTATTTCAGTTAGATCAGGCGGCTGTGCGCCTACCGCCTTTGTTACCGGGAACAAATTGCAATGTTTTGAGTGGAAGTAAGGCTAGGAAAGAGCCGTTTGAGAGGGATATGGTGCTAGTGGAAGAAACAGTGTGGGGTGAAGAGCTGGGGTCCTTCCCTCTGTCTGCTTCTCACAAACCACCGGCGCAAGATGTGCTACAATTTTTTTTTCTCCATTTGCTAGCTACAGTCAAATGTAAAATGGGAAGGAAATAAATGTTCTCCTCTCAATAAAGCCAGCCGCTTCTGAACGCGCCAAGTGTAGAAACACTGTTGTTGGACAGTCAACACCTGTGTACTTTTGACCTTGTGTTTTATCAAGTGAGAAAGCAGAGGGCAGAAAGGGGACAAGCTGATTTTGGCAATCTTTTAACTCCCTTGATAAGAGCTCAGCAAAACTCAAACCAACAGAAATAATGAGCAACACAATATTTTTTTCAAACCGGTAATAGCAGTGTCTGAAACTTCAAAAACTTTCTCCAGTTGTCTAACTTTACTTTTTTAAGGTAGATTAAGAGGAAAATTTCCAGCTAGCACTAAATTTGCAGGACTACCTCTTTAAATTAGCCCTACAATGTTGTGAGAGCTTTTATTGTTGCAGTAATTGGCATCTTATCAATTGACAAGTACATCTGCGTTAAATCTCCGGATCCTGGCCTTTGGCATATGAGAGTACTGATCATCAAACATCAGGTTCCCACTCAATATGCTGTCTTGAGAAATTGTTATGGGAAACTCGTGTTACAGGAGGCACCTGCTCTCAGATTAAATCATTCCTTAGCCTTTCTATTCATTTGGACTCTTCGGTGCTACCAGCCGATCAAATAACCCTGACAACAACAACAAAATACTTTTCCATCTGCAGCTAGAGATGGCTACACGCTATCCAACTGTATTACAGTGACAAGACTGGACCACAGTGAAGCACAGTTTTATGATCTTATGTTCAGTTATTAAACTGTGTAATACTTAAGGGGGAAAAAAAAGATAAATACCTGAAAGACTGCCATCTGGTACAAAACATGTTAGCATGTAACTTGCAGAGGTACTAGAAATACAGACCTATTTTTGAATCACTTTCACAGGGTCGTCAGAGTCCAAGCAAAGAATATACTAGGTATATTCTGCAAAATGGTAGCCAGAAAACATGAAAAAAAAGGATTCATGTATTATATTCCTAAATAGAAAAGTACTGACTAGCAGATGGGGTTTCTTTAGTTGTGGGGGTGTTTTGTTGGTTTTTGGTGGTTTTTTTTTGGTTGGTTGTTGCTTTTTTTAATGTATCCAGCAATCATTTCTATAGAATGCTATATTGCAAAGGGAAACCCACCAGTAATGTGGATTATATGATAGGGGAACTATTTCGGCAATAATCTAGAGAGCATGTCAATGCTTAGTTTCTCTTATGGCTGCCTTGCTTGAGAGTGGGATTTAGGCTGAGTGAAAGAGATGCCCTGAGCAACTGTCCTGTGGACATTCCTTTGCCTGCAGTTTAGCAGCTCTGACAAGAACACATTTTAGTTAGGGGTACTGAAAAGAAACCTCACCCTGCTAGCTCATAACAGTCCCTTGGACTGAACAGAGAGATTATCTCTTGCAGCGAGTGGGGAGGGCAAAACTGCCGTAAAGATAGGGCCAAACCCTGAAAGATACAAAGAAAATGCCCTCTGATCATCTTGTGTGATTTTTTTTAAAATATGTTGCGTTAAAAGCAACAATTGTTCTTATTCTGCCTGCCCCTGTCTCGACTTTGTCACATTGCCAGGAATTGTTAACACAAGCAGGCGCTCTGTGTTGTATTGCTGTAGCTGAACGTGGTATGTGTAATCTGATGTGTGGGAGTGGTTTTTTTTTTTAATCAAGTTGATCCATTAAAAAAAACAAAACAAAACCTGAAAGGAAAACCACCCACTATTTTCCTAGCATTTTCTTCTTCCAGTTTCACTTGCATCTTGAAGGTTCACGTGCATGTTTTGTAAAGGAGTGATGCAGAACTTGGCGTGATCTCATCCAGTCATAACTTTTTTGTCTTGAATTCCCGAAGCGGCTAGATAGGCCAGGGCATGGTTTACGGGGCTGTTAATATGTACCCTGTAGGTTCTGCCAACTGCCTTCGTCTGCCCAAGCCATCCTTTAATGGCCTCATAAAACACACCCTGGAGTGTCTTTGCAGTGTTAATATGCTCTTCCACTTAAGAATTTTGTCTTTAGAATATGAAGTCTTTCAATACAGTCTTTATAGTGGAAGAATAAGGATAATTAGTTCAATAGACGGTAAAGTGAATTGGCTAAATTGAAACTTGTTGTGCTTTCTTGTTTGGAAGCTGTTTATGATTGGTATATTTAAAAATAGAATTCACTGTGGTCAATGTCAACATTGGCTAATGTTCCAGCCGCTTGCCTTTACCTGTATGCTTCATCTCTTAAAACACTCATAACTTGTTCCGCCTTGTTTCATCCGATTTTCTTACCCTTTCACCTTGGCAACTGAATCCAGGTATTATTTCACCAGCATGGGTGTTTTATCTAGCTTTTATTTTGGACTACCAAAGTCATAACCCCAAAAAGGCGGTGGAGGGTGGGAATGACACAAATCTGGAACTGCAGTGTGTCTTTATTTATTGTAACTGTCATTATAGAATACAAAATATGACAGTGGCCCAATAAAGCCTGTTAAAGTCAGTTGTGGCAGGGTGGTGTTTTTATAAAATCCTCCTATACAGGCAACATCTTGGTTACATTGGCTGAGTTCCTCTGCTTAGGAATTTTTTCAGCTCAAGGTAAACAAAATGAGGATCATTAAAACTATGTTTTACTTTGCTTTCATAAAGGTCATACTGTTACGAAATGAATTAGCTTGAAATGCTTTTTACTTAATTAAGTGAGAAAGCTTAATTTGTTCTCACTTGACTATTCAGAATTTAAGAAGGTAGGGCAAGAAAGGAAGGATAGATTTAAGAGAAAGGAAAAGGCTGGTTAGAATTTAGTCTTTAGCCCATAACACACTCTGAATTTATTTGATATTCTTATTTGTAAAGGCATTTATGATAACTTTCTAATGCTGCTCTTCCTTCCTCTCCTTTACTCTGCTCTTAGTTATTCTTACGTATCTCATATCTGAGGAATAAGTATAACCTAAAACTACACTATTCATGTAATAAGGACCCTTCTTAGATCCTGTTGAAGATTAATGATCCAGCACAAGGGTTAAAACAACCTTTTAATGTCAAGTGCAGTTGGTACTGTATTGTGAGGAGCTGCAAAGAAAAATTTAGATTTCTTTCTTTGCTTCCATCTTTTTTTTAAAAAAAAAAAAAGTGCAACAAGGTAGATAGCACTTGGGCCAGTTTAGAATTGGATGTGGTTTCATCACTACATTGTGGATTACAGAAATAAATCTCTTTTTCAGCATGTGGCTTCAGTTATGGTCATAAATGGATGATATAGGTTGGGGCATATATTCCACTGATACAAACTATTAGATCTCTGCTGAAATCAATGGGATTGTGGCCACCTGTATCAAGTGAGGGTCTTCCACAGCATCTCCAGAAAGAGAAGAGAGGTGCTGTGCAGGGAAACAAAATCCAATAATGTTCTGGAGGGGGAAGAATTGCGAGGCATTGTTTGAGTTTAAGTAATAAAATGAAATTAAAAAAAATACAAGAAAAAGGAAAATAATTAAAAAACCAAACCACCATGGAAAAGGTAGAATAAATAGTAAATAAAACCTTACTAGCAGTGAGATGTGTTAGATTATGGAAAAGTCTCATAATGGAAGTATGACTCCCAGTGATCGCTGGTTTAGATGGATTGAGAGCAGTGAGTATCAGGAAAGATCATGAATTAGAAACCTCTAATGTACCCTCGCCTGCTACAAAAATAATTTTTGATTTCATGCTCTGTCTTAAGTGAAATAACTCAAAGTGTCGCTCTAAAAATCCGTGAAGATCCTTCAAAACACAGGGACTCTAAGAGCTATGCTGACACTCTTTCTGGCGTGGGGATGACGGGGGACTTATATCCACAAAATTTGCTTTTACATAGGCATTTAATTTGAAAAAAAACCAACAGTAAATCTCACTTTGAGTACTTATGCATGCAAATAGTGATCCCTATACATGTGTAAACGAGCACTGCTTGTCTATATTTGAAAGTTGGAGTCACCTTAAAAATAATCACTGGTGGTTGGTTTTGCATTATGTCACTGAATGTGCGTATGTCAAGGTTTTATTGTAATCAATAGAAAGTCTTTGTTAATAGAGGACCCAGATTAAATATGCTTAGCAGCATGTTTAATACACTTGCTGATTCTGTATGTGAAATTGTCTAAGCATATAAATAAAGGAATCATTCTGTTCACTGTGATATTTCCATCTTGAAAAAAAAGAAAAAAAGGCTAGTATGATCCAACATGCCCTCTTAATTAAGCCTTCACTGAATCAAACTTAATATCTTTGTCAAATAAGGTCACACTTCCATATATCAGTGTCAAAGCTACTAAAGATAGTTCATTGCTGAGACAGGAGATGGAGGGGGGAAGCTTCCTATGGCTGCATGGTAGAGCTGCTTGTGTGAAAAGCTTTGGATCAGAAAGGGTGATTTTAATCAGCAGGGAAATATTTTTTTCCATACAAATCCGGATACTGTTTTAAGGAGGAAAAGACTCTGGACAGAGTGCAAAACTGTTTCATCTTGCATGTGTCTTGAAGGGAGAAGGTTTCTGCTAGATTATTATAATTACAGCTGAACATAGAAGCGTGCGTACAGAGTCAAACCAAAGATCTACTATGTGGTGGCTGATAGGTGCTAGTAGCAAGTACCCAGGGAAAAAGTATTTGAACAGTAAGCACGTATTGATATTCTCCCCACAGAATAGGGACACCTTCATGTTTGAGAATAGTTAATGCAATCTTCTATGAATTTGTATAAAGTTTTCTGAAAGCATTTACAGTTTCCTAGGAGTATTCCTCAGTAATCCAGCATCATGGCAGTCTTCTGTAACTCTTGTAAGCCATTTTGGTTTGTTTTAGTGTTGGGGCTAACTGTTGTTAACTGGCTTTGTAATTTTACTGATGTCCTCCTTTGATCTCTGAATGTGTTGAAGAGCACAAGACTAGCATGAGATCCTGCCAGATCCCACGGATGTGCCCATCCACTGCCTGGTCTTACCTGTAACGTTTATCTTTCAATTGAACCCACAAGATGGCCTCTCCTTGATAAAAGTATTAATTTACTTTTTGTCAGCGGGCAACCATAAAAGGAGTGCTTGAGCTTTTCCCTTAGATGGGAATATCCCCAGACATTCTGTTCGTGTTATTGTCATGGACTTTCTGGATGTGATCTTCCTCCCCTCCCAGCCTTTCCCTCTCAGGAATGCTCTGGGGGCAAAAGCCTGCTGGGCTTAGTGAAGGTTATCTGGTGTCTGAAGGGCAGAGAGGGAGTCAACTGTGGTCCCGTCTTCCATTGCTGCTCTGAAGATCTTCACCGGTTATGTTTTGCTGTGATCCAGGTCACTTTATTACAGTAGACTTGTCTCCTCTTCCTCTTCGCTGATGTTCCTCCCCCAGACATGAGTAATGATTCTGGGTGTGCCTTCAGCCATTTAATCTGCAGATGCCATGTCAGAGTTTTGATTTCTTTTTTTCTATTTAATATTATGTTTGAAATGTTTCAGTCTCAGACATATGAATAGATTATTTTTGGATCTCAGACATCAAAGCATTTTAATTTTTTTTTCCAGATCCTGTTCCCTCTATAAGGTCCATTAGATAAATATTTGACCGTGGATCATTAGTTGGCATTTGCATTCAGCAAGAACTGAATACTAGTTTGGATCAAATAACTCTGCAGGTCTGCTTATCAGTGTAATTTTATTTTTTTTAATAGGTACAATTAGAGAAAGGTTTCTGAGGGGAAATGATTTGGCTTGTGTGAATTTGGTACTGAGCTGGCAGGCCCTTGCTGATGGCACTCCCGAGTCTGGGAGCAACTAGAGAGTCGTTTCTTTCCTGTCTTGGAGTAATTGAAAGCCATGAAGATTAGTCTGTATGTTAGAGGTAGCTTGTCATCTCTAGTAGTCTTTCACTCATGCTACATCAACAGTACCCTCTGGATGATGTGGGAATGTACATGGGTGACTGTATATGCTGGTTTATATAGGGAGTGAAAGTGACATCTCGGAGAGAAACGGAGTGGAAATCCCCTAACTAGTGTCAAATCAGCATTGATTTGCTCATGGGCAGCAGCAAATCTGCTTACCAGTATTCCTGAAAGCTCTGTCGCTGTCAAGGAAAAGGAGGCGAGAGTCGCCGTTCGGTGTGATGCTGAGAGCAGGCGTGCTTTCACACTGGCCTCGCTGCTGTTCTCAAAACACTCTGTTTAGGTTACCTTCAGTGCTTGTTACTCCACTTACAGGAACATCCCTTTGTCAACAGTGTTTTTCATCTTCCAGTAGTTGCCTTCCTATCGAGACAGGTTCCAAAAGTGCAAAAGGATATGAATGTGCCCGTATCAACCACGCTCACCCCTGCCACTTGTTACGGAATAATATGGAACATGCCCACCCAGCGCTTTATTGCAGCTTTGTCTTCAGGCGTGAAGTGCAAAACTAATTTACATGATTGTCAGTATATGCAGAAGGCAAAGCACTCTTGAACCTATCTTTGGACATATTTTCTCTTTTTCTCAAAGTTTTTAAAAAATAGAAACAGAGAAATTTGTTCTCATCTGGATGAAATAAAGTAATTAATTCACAGTACCAATTACCTGCCTTTTAAAACTCTGTTCAGTTTTATTCTATTAATTAGGTAGACTTTGTGATTGTTTGTGCTGTGAATATCTCTGTTTCTGCGTGAACTTATCTCAGATCATAAATCTCCTGTCATCACAAACAGAAGAATGAAAAGATGGGACAAATAAGGGAAAATATGTGTCCCGAATGATGAACAGTAACACCCGATTTTGATCTCAGTAATGCTTTCGGGATCACTTCCTCAGCTATTCCCTCATCTTTTACAAATTCTCTCAAATGCAAGAAAATAACTGTGGAGATCTTAAGCATACTTCATCATATTCACAATATTAGGAGAATGAGTTAGTTATATAGGAAAATAGTTTTGTCCTTAGGCTTGGGGTAGGCTTTTTTTTGGTTGCTGGATAGTAGTACGTGGAGTAGAGTAAACATTTTTTTTTTTTTTTTAAACGGTGATGTATTTAATGTTTTTAGCAGGAAGGTCTGATGTGGAAGTGCCAAAAAATGTCTAAATTCTACCAGAGCCACATTTGCTTGTTTGTTTGATTTAATGTCAGTATTTATTTACTCCCTTGCTAACATTAGTAGACTTCATGACTTTCCTGAGAAGGAAAGATTTCCTTATTTTACATCTACTCATCTATACATGATTCAGATCCAGCTGAAGTGTCAGAAATAGACTTGTTTTCCTTGCCGTTCCCAAAAATCCGGCTTCTCTGCAAATTATAACCATACATGCTGCTCTTGTAAGGACAGCACAGGGTGCCCTTTTATGTCTTCCACTCGTATGATGACAAACCTCGCTTCCTGAAGGAAGTGGTACATTATGACTAAGACTAGATAGTCCATGTAGCTCTGATCCTCAGTTGACGCTTTTCACATAATTTCCAGACGACTGAATTTAGTTCAATAAGGCCCTATAAAAAATGAATGGCATTAGTGTTTGCACTGATGAGTTCCATAAACGAAAAGGATTTGATATAAACCCATATTTATCCAAATTTCAAATAAATTAAAACATCGCACTATATTCAGCTTTCTGGTGTCACATCTAATTACAGAGTTACTTTCTTCACATCACAATAAAAATTATAATTGTTTCAATCCGAAGAATTGGGATACTTAAAAAACAATTTTCTTAATAGCATTACGTATCTAAATAAATCAAAACTGTTAATTTAATTTAGGCAGTGACAATATAAAAAAGTTATTCTTGTGGCAGTCTTTTAGAAAAAAGAAATTTTGCAATCTGATGTGCAAGTTGAGTTATCTTTTCATATCTACTTTCATTATCTCTTACTTTGTAATATGTATGTCTCCTGCTGCAAGTTGGCTAATCAGGCATATGTAAGAGATCTGGGCATTAAGATTATTTCATAGGAATCCATAGAGATAGTAAAGGTAAATGATAGATTAGAATGCAGTTTTTCTCCTAGTAGGTAATTGTCTCATTAGTCTATCTATATTATTTCTATATACATTGATTATAGTCATAATTAGGTCCATGAAAACTCTCGCCTTTGCTGAAGAAAATATTTCTCAGTTTATATGTATGGTTTTTTTTCATCATGTAGCTCATTTTTACTAGAAAGAAGTAGGAAGTACTCCAAAATTAAACTATCTGTGTCTATTTAAACTGTAACCATAAATCATTATCTGAAATAATGACTATAATTTTAAGGTCAAAAACTGTATCCTTGCTATAATATATCATGTCAATGATTATAGATTAGAAATTAATGGACAAATTGAAGTAGAAATTGGGAGAACAGAAGGAAGTGTTAAAAATACTCAGTAAGTGATACTCTTTAGTAAAATGGAAGAAAACCGGATTTGAAGACTATTTGCATTAATACAAGGCTAAAAATCCATTCCACAGTATGCAGATAGTGGTATTATGGTAAAATGGACACTTAGGATATATCTATGTTTTAAAAAAAATATTTTTTGGTAAACTGAGGTATGCTTCTCTGTTAACTTTCTTTCATCACCATTTCATCTCCAGTCCCATCTCTCTTTTTTCCAGGTGCCGCGTGCTGAAAGTGGAGCAAACACTGAACCCTGGGGGAAGAGCTCTTGTTACCCTGTCTAGGTGGTGGCTAGACCAGTGGGGGTTTACTTTGTTTCATACTTCTAATCACCAGTATGTCAAAAAACTATTCATTGTTGTTTCAGTAATGCAGTTGCCTGAAACTTTTTTTGACTGGTGGAATTGTCAAGTATAATTGTAACCTGCATTTTACATAAATGCCATGAAGCGTGTGTATGTATCAGACACAGAAGCAGAGTATCCAGTATAATTTATAGATGAAGATAAAAGTGCAAGGAAATAAATACTCAGAATATGTATGTGGTAGCCCAGACAAAATGTCTTCCATCAGTGCATTAAAATTACTTTCTATCAGTGGCTTTTCGATAGAAGCAACTCTGTTTTGACGTAAAGGTATTTTTTTTTTTAAACTAATACACAACTGTAGGGCCTGTACTAAGCAGATTGAAATAATTTTTAGGGGAGAAATATATTCTGCAGTTTAGATGTCTTATAGTTGTTTACCCAGTCTTTTGGTTAGGGGGGCATGGAGAGTAACAATGTTAATAATGGTTTTCTTGATGTCAGTAGGTGCTTTAGAGCCAAATTGAATAGGGTCAAACAAAACAGAGTTATCTCTTCCTGAAACTGGTCAGCAGGATACACTAGCAAGGAGCGTGCCATCCTTCAAAACTGGTGGCTTAGGGACTTGAAGGAGAAGTAGTGATGTCCTCAATAAATTTCTCATCCATGAATTTTTTCATTCTGTCTTTCAGTTCTTGTGAATGCACAGCATTCATAAGCCTACAAATCCACAGCATTATAGAAAGAATTCCCACAAAGTGTTTGTGCGAAAGTTACCTGCTTTTGTTTCTTTTAAATATATGACCTGCTACATTTGTGCGATGCTTTCGGAGTAAAACCGGCTCTTTTCATTTTTTTTGCCCTGGGAGGCCAAGATACAGGAGGAAATGCCCTTTCCCAGTGTTGCGTACTGAGGAGTCTTGGCAGGGTGGAAGTTAAACATCACTGCTATGGCCTTTCAGTATATGGATATACCAATGGAAAGCCTGCCCAGCTGTCCAGCTGGAAAGTATTTGCTGCTTCATACTGTGGTCCTCTCTTTGAAAGCTTAGGCATAGAAAAGATACCGTGATACTTCTTTAACAGACTGGTTAACGTGTGGACTTAAGCATCTATGATATAGTCAGCAGTCAAGGGGACAACCTTTTAAATGGACTACAGTTTGGCTGTTTTGCATTATGCTGTTTCTTTTTTAATATTTGAAGTTACAGATGAGTGTTGTGGTACTGTGGAAACCAGGGCAACAAATGCTGAATGTTTAAAGAGATGCTTTGCATAGTGGATTTTGTTTCATCAGGCTTCCTTTTGGTGCCAGATTCAGTGGCAGTGGTTCCAAGCTGGCCGACGTCTTACTAGACAGTATGGGTTGAATCTCTTTAGCCAGTATGTCTCAAATGAATAGTGATATGAAAAGGTAAAAAATATTAGAGGAGGGAGGAGTTTGTCTCAGTACCTGTTTTAGCATTATTAATTCAACACTGCTTTCTCACACAGCAGGGTTGGGCAATGTGGATGAAACAAAGGCCGTGACTTTAGTGTGTTTCACAAGCAGAAGTTTGGGACCAACAGTTCGGCAAGAGAATTTAGGTAGGTTTGGGTTAAAGACTTTCTTTAGAGATTGCAATAGGCTAGAGAACAATCACAGATTATGTATTTCAAAAACACTGAAAAGGAATGCAATTTTTAAAGTGTTGCATTATTACTAATATAGATTTTAATAATATAAACATATTATGAAACCTAACAATAAATACAAATAAATGTATTACTATTAATAACATATAAAAATCCCTTTACAGAAACAGAAGTTTACTTTAAGGCTGGAAATCTGTTCACTAGTTCTTATCCTGTGATTTCCTTTGATCTTGTGTTTACTTCTTCATTAGTTCAGTCAAACTAATTCTGTTTTAACTAAAACTCAGTTTGGGGAAAGACACTCATGCAGTAGCTGAAAAGAACTTACTTTAAAATATTCTTCTATGTCATAGGACTGTTTTGCAATTAGATACTGCTCAGGGAGCTGGGTACGCTTGTCTCTGGTTGACTTCAGTGCTTTGTGCCTGAGTTGAAAGGACACAACAGGAGTTGGCCTCGATGGTAGGCTCCATCTTGAAGTATGCATTGTGTATAATTCTTGGAAGGATTTTTGAGTTTTACGGGTTTAGTAGAAGTAGTACACAAGCACATATTGGCTCAGACTGTAAAAAAAATTGTGATATGCAATTTGATAGAGAGATTAGCTTAAAGCTTGTCAAGTCTTTCTTGAGAGACAAGATGCTTGGGAAGATGAGAGACAAAGAGGATGTATTTCTGTATGAAATGTCTTAGGCATGTGTCAGACTACAGTAGGAGAAACAAGGCTGTACTAATGTATATGCCTGTGTCCAGCCCATCAGCAAACTCGGAACATGTTCTGTGTGAGCAGCTGGGGAGAAAGGCAGTTGAACACTAAATTAAGCAGTATTTGAAGGAAGACTGTAAAATAATTTTACCTATTTATTTTAGTTAAAATCAGTCATTTGGAATGTTAATTATAGATCATAAAAGTTCATTTTACTACTTTTCTAGTTTATTTCACTCCTACATTCAACCCTTTTGTTTACTGAGGAGCATGAAGAGTTTTTTCTTCCTCTTTTATGTTCTTCTGATTTGAAATTCCATTGAAACTGTTGATTTTCTTTGCCTCCCAAATTCTATTGTTTCTTCTGATGTTAACCACTTTATCAATTTAATTATTTCCGAATTAGTGGTGGCAGAACCTTAAATACTACATGTTTCTAAAGTGTTTAGAACCTTTCAGCGTAATTCTAAACCTTACTGTAGTAAACTTAAAAGATCTTTCAATTATGTATGTATTGTTCAAAATGTAAGCAGACTGCCTTTTGTGGATCCTTATACAAGAGAAACAGCATGCATGAAGAAAACCAAAATTTATTGCAATCCACTCAGTATTTTTTTCCTAGATGGATTTAACATTTTCATTTTTCAAACATTTTCTGGAATACTTATCAGTAAAGGGAATAAGCTGATTGATTTCTACCTTGTTTCTAAACAAAACAAATCTTGCAAGGATGTCCTTTGTGAGTGTAATACTCCATTTTATTTTTATTTCACCAGTGGATGAATGTTAAGTTTCTCATGGAAAAAAATCCAGTAACCATCTATTTCCATGATATTTGTCAAATCCACGGTATCACTTTTCAAGATGAAAACAAGTCACATATCTAAAAGTGGGGAGTTTGTTCTCATTTAGTTAGCTATCATATAATATCTGCAGTTTATAAAATTTGAGACGTGTTTGTTAACTGTTGAATTTCATTGGAAAACTTCTAGAACTGATGGCATTTAAAGAAAGAAGTTGAATTTTCCGGAGTAGGCCTTCATTCTGTTTCGCATATAAAGCTGGTGGGGATGCAGTACAAAATGAAGTAATGACTGGCAATACCAAAACCCATTAGGTCCACATGTTTCAGTCAGTATAAAGAGGTGCACTTGGAATTCATTACTCTTAGGTTTGATTCTGTGATAGTACTAACCAAAGAGTTGAACTTTTCTAAGAGTGCTTTTTTGAGGCTACTTTGTTATGGTATTTGAAGTGTTGCTTTATTATCATGTACAGAAAGGAACTAATTGACATGGAATTGCATCTTTTCTGAGATGTTATTATAACCTAAAAAAGTGGCACCTAGGTGCTCAAACTAACCTGGCATAGAATCACAGAATTGTTTAGGTTGGAGAAGACCTTTATGATTATCAAGTCCAACTGTTAACTTAGGACTGCCAAGTCCATTACTAAACCATGTCCCTAAGCACCACATCTACACAGGGATGATGACTCAACCGCCTCCCTGGACAGCCTGTTCCAGTGCTTCACAACCATTTTAGTGAGGAATTTTTTCCTAATAGCCAATGTAAACCTCCCCTAGTGCAACCTGAGGCTGCTTCCTCTTGTCCTGTCACTTCTTACTTGGGAGAAGAGACTGACCCCCGCCTGCCTACAGCCTCCAGGAAGCTTCCAGGCAGCTGTAGAGAGCATTAAGGTCCCTCCTGAGCAGCCTCCTCTCCAAACTAAACACCCCCAGTTCCCTCAGCCGCTCCTCGTAACACTTGTGCCCCAGCCCCGTTGCCCGTCTCTGGACGTGCTCCAGCACCAAAATGTCCCTTCTGCAGTGAGGGGCCCAAAAACTGAACACAGGATTCGAGGTTCGGCCTTATCAGTGCTGAGTACAGGGGGACGGTCGCTGCCCTGGTCCTGCTGGCCACGCTGTTTCTGACACAAGCCAGGATGCTGTTGGCATCATTCTTATGTGAGTAAAGGTAAGGTGCCATGGCAAAGAAATTATAAAAAATTCTGTTGTTGAGGATAAATGATGTCGTAAATCCAACATGCCCCGTATGTGAGTCAGAGGAATGTCCCTGCTGCAGGCAGACCCCTAACACCCAGCATACTGAGGGGCAGAATTGGTGGTGATAGTGTAAATCATTTCAGTAGCAGCCTGGAAAAATACTTGATGCCAGCATTTAGAAAGTGAATGTGTCCTATTGACCTCCATTTCACCTACCTGCATCAGTTTTGATGGGTTTACCAAGATTTCCAGCTATAACCCCTTATATATAGTTGTCCTTAGCGCTGGGCAACTTACCAGCTTATTTGGTTTTGCGAAGTGTGGTGTAGATGTCATTTAGGTAACGGGCATGGGAATTCCTGAGGTCTGGGAGCCAGGGTTTGTGTCCTTAGTCTCAGACGTTGTCAAGTGAATAAGGAATGGGAGATAGACCTATACATACACTTGATAGTTTTCATATGTATCCCCTTTTATTCTTAAAAAAGTGATCAAAAGAATCACAAGACATTCCTGTGACAGATTCCTGATATAAACAAGTCTGTATAAGGTTCGCTTTGGGAGCAGAGTGAGCATTTTTGGGTTGGCTTTTTTCTTTGTTACTGAGTTTTTCCTTATCTCCCTGAAAAACAAAATTATTTAACTTTCTCCTGAATTTTTTTTGAAAAATCTCACTGAAGTTACTCCCCAGAAAAAAGGAGGAGCTTGCTCTCTCTGGCATGTTAGTCTGAATTACGTTATCCCATAATATTTCTAAAGAATTTATAAGCTGAAATGCTGAAATGATTGGTGAGTTTAAGTAAGTTTGTTAATGACTTTCAGGAAAAGAATAATGCAGAAAATAAGTTTCCTCTTCTCCTTTGTGAAATGACTGTTGAATATGACAGAGCAACCCAAGAGTGTGTTGGTTGTCATACCGATCTGATTCGTGGAGAAGGCTGGTAGTCAGTGACTCTTCAACACCTTTTCTTCTCAGGTAGTGAAAAGACAGAAGAAAATTCTCTTCTCTACTCATGTTCCTAAGGCCTTCGTTTTCTTATTTTTAATGATCACGGTGCCAGAGAGAGTTTAATACTCATCTGAACTTAGTCTTGAGTCCAAGAGCATTTTTGACATCATTTGCTTAAAATAATATTTTAGTAGCATTTAGAATTTAGATTTTTGGGAATATTTGGATCTATAAACAATTAAAAAATTTCATCCTCTGAAGTATTTTTTTCTTCTTTCTTGCCTTTTTTCTTTTTCTGTTTCTTGACTTTTAACTGGGCTTGTGGGAGAGTGACAAAATAGAGTGAGACTGCATAGTTCTAATTTTAAGCAAGCTATTGTTATTAGCTAAATAATCCAGATTTCGGTTGGCTTTTTATTAGTTTGGTTCATGCCAATGTGAATTAGCAGTAAAATGTCCTTTGTGAATCTGTTGTCAGTTAGCAAAGCTTTGAATGGTAACACTTTGTTTAGGATTTCATTTATTGTTTTTAACTAGAACTGCTTCTGTTTGTTATCGTCCCTTCCCCACCACCCTCTTCTTCCATTATAACACTCCTAAGCTACAGTTTCATCTCTGATTCTTAATCTTTCAGTGAAGACAAACCTGTGGTTCTGAATGTTTATGAATATAAAAAAAAAAACATTGCAACTTTTTCCTACAAGTAGGTGGGTTATCCTTTGAGTCTTGTCTTAATTCTAGTTTAAGTAATTACAGTTGGTCTTTCTAGAGTCTATCTACAATCTTAAATAGATAACGAATTAATAATTTCTTCTTCTAAACATGGATACCTCTATGTACCGTAGACTCATTTTTTCTTGAAATTATTTCTTTGTCTAGACTGAGCTTTGTTCCATCCATGTGTGAATATGCATATGACTGCTATTTCGTTAATGTATTTCACATAAAAATTGATCACATACAAAAACCTATGAAATTAACTAGGTAACATGAAATACCATTCGGGTGGAAACGAAGTACACAAATAACAAGCAAAAAGCTCATTGAAAAACCTTTGATTAATTTGTTCTGGTGCTGAAAATACATTTTCACATAGTGATTAGAAGAAAGCCATTTCAGGTTTCTTTGGAATATTACACTAAAGTTCTGTTTTAACTACATCTATCTTAAAGTAATTTTGTCAGAGGTGTGATTTTTGAAGTTCATCAGTACTTACATCCTTATTCTTTTCCTTGTCTTTTTGCACCTATTTGGTGTACTTTGTAACAAAATCCAATTTTGTACTGGAATTACACATTTGTTTCATGAACCTGCAAAACTGTGAGATGGGATTATTACTGTTTTATTTAATTTCATTTTATTTGTCCCAAAGCCTTTTTTTGTGAGTTGCATACATTTGTAGATTTTTCTGTAGCAGCTGATGCAGCATCTCTACAAAATGGGTGTTTCATCCAGAGGCAGTAATAATGTATGTATAATCCAACGCCTACTCAGTGGCAGAGGTTAAGGAATACTCAAAACACTTTCAGTAACAGCAAAGAGAATCTTAGTGATTTTTTTTTTTCCCCCCAAATGTGCTAAAAATAACATATTTGTGTTTTTTTTTCTGGTCACTTAACAAATTCATATATATAAAAAAACTTGACAGCTATGTTTTCATTTAGGATTTAAGCTCGTTCGTAATAAGGTACCTACAATCATCTTGCTGATGACTTTGAACTCATGAGAATGGAAGTTCCTGATAAGCTGTAGGTGTCAGGCATGATGGACAGTATGTGGGAGGTGGCACGATTACACATTGTTGGATGTAATTTAAGGAATTTGACTGTATCATCCCACCAGAACAGTCTTATTGTTCCTGTGAGTATTTTGATTTGTCTCTGGTGTGCTTAAAAATAGCAGAACATTCAGGAAGTTTCTATAATACGTAATATCCTATTGGTGATTACTTAAATAGTAGTCTATAGCCATCTTAGTTCTTCTGAAATCTATTGACTGCGCTGTTTTTTTAAAAAAGTTCTGAAATCTGGAAACAGGCCATAGCTCTAGGTCTGAAATGGATGTTTACTGGGTATTTTTCATTTGGGGAATGTTAACAGATAGATTCTTGTACATTTAATTCAGCTGACTGAAACCCTCTGTTAAAATGAGAAATCTACCTTTCGAGTGAGGAAATCGTTTGTAGAAAGGAACTACTGAATGCACGCGCAGCCGTGGCACTGGTCTTCTGCAGTCACCCTCTGTGACCCAGCAGAACATGCTAACAGGGAACCAGCGGCAGGCTGAAGTGTGCGCATCTTGTGGAGATTTAGCATTAAAATTGATCATTAATTATCTTTAAACAAGTCTTTTAAAAGGAAATTCCAGAATCTGACATGATGGGGTTTGGGGAGAAAGCAGTTGTACTGCAGCACAGAAGGCTTACAAGATCCACCAGACCATATGGATTATATCTATTTTGTAGCATGCTAGGTGCAGGAGTTAGGCGTTTTCATTTGAACTTGCCTTGGCTGAGTATGCAGTAGCTTTATAAGGGTTTCAGACACCATACTCTCTAACATGTCTGATTTTAGGTAGTTGAGGAAGTTTGCCTGTCACTGTAAAAGAGATGTCAGAACAATCCTAGGAAGAATCTGAAATCCTAGACTAAGCTGAGTGTTTAAATGTATTATTAAAGGACATTTGTTATTGAAGTTCCGTGACGGAGGCCCAGATAAAATTAGTTTAATAGGGATTTTTTGACTGAATTGCATCTTTGCTGTGTCTTCACCTGTAGCAACTTCTTGCAGTCCAGCAAAACTGAATCGCCACTACTGTGGTATATACTGTTATGTACAATAATACATAGGTTACTGACAAATATTTTATCCGTGTCTGCTCCTTGAGATAAGCTTCAGACACTGGGAAAAGTGGTTACTGCTCTCTCCTCCTCTTTGAAATTAGGCAGCCTGTGTTCTACAGCTTCTACAAATGACGAGGACTTCCAAATTGGGAAGGAGACCTTGGTCTGAGCTGTAGCTATCAGGACCTCCAGCAATTGGATTGCTTCTGTTCTACTCAGCTGGAAAGACAATTTTAAATGTGCTTAGTTCCTGCTCACATCTGTTCTTTATACTGAGGCAGCAGACAAAGGGGCTGGTGTGACAGGGACTCGAGCCATTGGACTCAAGTCACCGATTAGCTCATTTCACATCAGCCATGTGGCTTTTAGACGGGAGTCTGGAGCCAAATATCTCCCAATTACCTGAAGTAAATTGCTTCATAGCTTGTTACCAAAATTCTGAGCAAGGTTTTGGCTGCTGCCTGATATTTAATTAAACTCCATGCATCTGATAACTACTCTGCATGATGTGGCAAATAGAAAATGCTTAGACAAAAGTTGATTTCAAAATGTGGAGAGGAAGAAAAACCCTAAAAGTTGAAAGTGTGCTGTTTTATTGCAAAGGAAAAGAGATGTTTGCTATATAACAGTTTAAATGCAATCTGAAAATAACCTGCATTTTTTGCAGTTAGAGAATAAAAGAACAGAAGCAGTGACATTATGATTCCAAGGCATGAGTCAGACATGTCTTAACTCCATGCAAGTATCTCTCTGCTCTGACATCTTACACGTTTGTATTAAGAAATTAAGAAATAATTCCTTATTCATGATTCTAGCATCTAATAGCTACCTACCTGCTGGACAAAACACAGAACAAAAAGAATTTCCATCTCAGAGTCGATAGTCCTACTGTAAGACAAAAGATGGTAATTGGAGGAAAGAACGAAACAAGAATAAGCTGCTGTTGGTCAGCAAAAGGGGCAGTAAAGTTAATGGCAGATGTCCTAGAAAAGAAGATCGGTTAAGAGATGATTTTGAAGATGCTTATGGCGAATTTCTGTTCCATGCAAGTCTAACACAGGAGTCAACATTAATATTTACGTGAGAAAATTTAAAAAGTGGATACGAGAGGCGGGCATAGTGAGGATGAGGCAAGTTAATGAGATATCATCTGTGAGCGTGAGATAATAGTCTGTGTAGAAAGGGTATGGCAAGGAAGGCAATGACTGGAAATAGCCTGGACTCAGAAGACTAAGTTCCTAAAGTTTGATGTGATGGAAGGGGAAAGTGTGTGGTGCCTCCAAGGACAGGGTTTATACTAAAATGCGTTCTTTTGCTATGGCAAGTAGGCAGAAATTATTACCAAGTTGTATTTTATGCAAAGGTAAAATGCTGTGTGACTTCTAATCTCAGGCATCTCACCCTTGTGTACAATCCGTGGGAGGTTTAGGCAGCTTATTAATACTGGAGACTCTGTTACAGGCTTCTGTGATTTTTTTGAAATCTTCCTGTATGTTTGTATTTCTAGTTATCTAAAACAAAAAAAAGTGATGCTATGAAATTCCAGGTCTTTATGCATGTGATCTAGAGTACTGTGAATATAACTTGCCTCTCACGATGCGTCTTCCTTACTTGTTTGTTGTTTATCTTAAAACACAAGCTCACTAGCACTAGTAAATAAAATAAATTCTACTTCAAGTTACTTATGCAAGTTGAAATATGTTCCCTAAAGAGGGTCACAGAAGCACAAACTGTCAGAACTGCATGCCTTGCTGACAATCTCAAACCATTACTTAAAGTGTAAATGTATATTTGTCATTGACTGACTCTTATGAGGCAAGGCAGGTACCAAATACATTTTGCCTAAAAAGGAAAAAAATACAGAGAAAAGATGTTTGATGACAGCTGAACATTATTGACGTGTCATACCTCTAAATTAGGAACTTGCAAAGAAAATAGAGCATGTGGAGTTGTCCCACAGCTAAGTAATACCACATACAGCCATCCGCCCATGTTTAATGGTGTTATTCAGAGAGGGGATAATAATTCTATGTATTGTCAGTTGCTTTTATAGGTTTAATTTGATGTTCTAAGATTGTTCTAAGGTGGTTTTTGTTGTTTGGTTTGTTTGTTTGTTTTTTTAAAAAAGTATGTTCATTTATCCAGAGATACAGTGAGTGCATAGGATCTCAGGTATTTAAAAGTCTTTTCCCTTGAATTGTCAGGGCATTTGTATGGAACTGTCAGCTAAAATCTTGTCTTGAAAGAAAATATATCAGTAAAGTGATAGTATACTGTATTGGCAGAGCAAGGAAGACTGTAGTTTTCTACGGGTCTAGCACAGACTTCAGTGATGTTTAAGAAATAGCATAGTGACTCTTCGCTCTCCTCTGCTTTTCCTAGAGTAGGGCAGGATTAGGGAGCATTTAGTTCAAAAGAAACCTCTCAGTTTTTCAGTTTACTTTTCAAGAGAATCATGTGTAAAATGTCCGGGCAGAAGGAAAGAGAAAATACTATAAGGACATCTAGAAAAAGCAGTTTTTGCAACATTAAGCTTGTATCAGTTCCATATTTCTTATCGTTATATGTACGTATGTAGAAAAAGTATGAAAGTTCAGTTTGCATTTGGTTTTACTTAAATTATTTATTTAAATTTTGATCCTATATACAGCAGGTGGAAATTAGAAAATTTTAACTGAGTGAGACAGTACAACAAAGAATGAAGTTCCTTGAGTTCTCGAAGCAAAACAGTTGAGTATTGAAAAGGTCTAAAAGCTAATAGTAAGCCATTACCTTAAGGTAGGAAGATGAATAAGTGAGGAAGCCTGTTCTTACTTTGGCTTTGTAAGGCGCTTCTGTCATGGTTTTGAAGAAAATTCCTTTAATCTGTTCTTTCATTTTATTCTACAAATGAAACTCTTTTTGAGTACTTACTTGGATACCCAAGGGTTCTTGGGTGATCTTGTAGTAAAATGAATAGAATATTTTGAACATGCTAAATGCCGATTACAACTAATATTCCTTACTAATAGGATACCAAACACCTAAAAAAAAATTTAATCCAACCAACCACTCCTCTCCCCCAACAACAACACCCCCCCACCCCCCATTGTTATCACAAGATAGTGCTGCTTCTTCTTAGCTTTTTCAGTAGTTTTCTTGTGGTGCTTTAATGGGCAGGAATAGAAACAGCATCTAGTTCTCATGGAAGGTCCAGAGACTTCAGGAGGTCTTACATTATAGATAAAAATAATTATTTTTTTTTTGTTCCACAGACGCACAAATCGTGGAGCATAAAAAAAAATTTACTAACTAAAAGTTGCCAAGCAGCTCAGTAATAGTATAAAGGCTCCTGTGTCCTGTACTGAAACCATTGTGTGATACTTTCCTTAGAATTGGCCATTGATCTATGAATATGCCTTTTAAAATCAAAACATAAAGGAAGTATAATTTTTCTAACACATTTTTTCTATCTTCAGCTCAAGATTGGTCCATCTGCACAGCATGCTCTCTGTCAAATTTCTTTATTTCGGGTGGATAATAATTAGCATGTTTCTTTCTCTGCCCTCTCTTCTTTTTGGATCAGTACAACATTTATTAACTTTAATTAACCTTGCACTAGGATGACAAGTGTAATGAGAATCTTGAATAACATTTAATGATAACAGAAACACAAAAATGAACTTTTGCATGCTTGCCAGATGGAGTTTTACCACTGCGTTACTGCTCTGACTCACAAAAACAAATACGTGATTTCTACAACTCCTGGTTATACATACAAAAGTGCCGTTGGTGGTAAATATCCCTGAAAAAGCAAGATGAAGAAATACAGTATTTTTTAAATGCCCTTTAATACAGACGAGCAAAAATATACTCCAAAAAGCCTCCTCTTAACCATCTTGGGGACAAAATAATAAGGTGCTGATTAGTAGGGTTTCTCCCTGATCTTTTTGTTATGGTACTTACACATGCTATCAAGTCATCATTATATTCAAATGGAGTGTTTCCCTACCTGTGAATAACTAGTTCATCATAAACAAAATTGAATTCTAGGTGCGATCTCCTTGCTTAAGTTTCTAGATGATCATACTATGAAATCTATCACCCCTTACACACGCACACAGGACTATCTTGTTTTCCCAGATTAGAAATGTGTTAAACTGCACTGAAAGGACTCAATATTGACAATAAAGTGTTCATACCTGCAGTGGCAAATACTGTAACAGTAGCATCTCTCCCATGGGTTACTTTCCAACCAGACTGCACTTCTGGAACTATTAATTCGTTATGAAGGTAGAGAAGCATATAAACAAAACTTATCGTGTGATTGGCCTTCAAGGGAGCCTGATAGCTCTTCACAAGCTGATACCTACTTTGGACTCATTTCTTCATTGAGGAGTCTGTTCAAAGCACACTATTTGCAGAGAGATTGATGCCAGTAATGCCAGTGAAAATCAGAGATGTGAACTTAGAAGGAAGTAGTTTGCCTTTGTCTTAATGTGTTGCAATTCCAGCTGGAGAAATGCTTCCCAAATAAGGACTTGACCTATTAGAAAAATAAAGTATTAACAGGGATTTCTTGTCCTGTTATGTTCAATGGAATGAAGTGTCATTGTGCCTGCAAAAGGTGGGATGAAGGCACTTGAGCATAGGTATCTAGTGCCTTTGTAGGTTCCCCATAGTGTCTGTGACTTCTGGGTGGTCCTGGGCAACATAGGACCTTAGGTCTGGGGGGTTGAAGCTGAAGACCTTACAGGGTACGTCAGGATATTTAAAATTACAAGAGATCTTTACACTTGGGCATCTGATTGCCCAGTGTATACATATGCAAGTGTATGTGTGTTGATTGCATGGCCAGGATCCCCGTATTGCAGGTGATAACATTACTACCTACATCTTTCACTGAACAGATCTTGGAGCGCATCTCCAAGAGGGCCATTTTTATTATGTTGATTTTCAAGACAGGGGGACCAAGGACATGGTGTCTGTGCAGGCTCATAGCAGAGTCAGAAATAAACTGCATCTAAGTACTGGCTGCTTTCATCACCCTCTTCACTGCCATGTCCCCTGTGACGTGGTTTGTGTCTTTAAAAGGAGATGGGCTTGAAAATACTACCTCATTAGGATGATACTCTAGCATATTAGAAACTTGGTCATCTCTCCTGTATTTTATGATGCTGTCACATTATGCTACAGAAATCTACTTAAATCGAAGGTGCAGTGTGGACCATGACTAGCCTGAGGCTGGCAATCCATAGCAGTGGATTATTTTTCTATTCTAGACAGGAAGCAACTACTAATCACTGAAGTAACTGTTCCTGTCTCTTGCCTATCACTCAGTTAAATTATCCCCCTCTTGTCTCTTCCACAGGAGATACATCTTCAGCAATAAACCACATGTTTTGAAGTTTATCTGAAGAACTACCAATCTATCTGATTCCGCTGAACCTGTATAAAGAGTATAATTCAAATTGCATCCTCACTTGTGCACTCTAATACTTGCTGTGGTAAGAATACTGAAAACCAGCAATACAAGAATGGGGCAAAGTATTTAATTCAGTTCGGACATATCGTATCTCTTGAACATATCTCCATGTCTGGAGAAAATCATTTTTAAAAGTTGGGAATTTGGGAAAATAAATTTCCAAGGGGTGTGTGTGTTCATTTCAGTTTTCTTATGTGGATTTTTGGGGTATTTTTTTGTATTTTGTTTATGGAAAGGATATGAAATTCCACATAGCAAACTGAATCTAGTGATACATTCTGCAAGCTAGGACCTTTGTCTCTGGTCTTAAATGCTTTTATGCTTACGAACCTAAAAGGGTTTACTGTACCTATGGTGTTTTCCTTATATAAATATACTAATATTTAAAAATTACTGTAGTTATACAGAATCTGATTTATGAGCCTTGATGCTGAACACTGTAACGTGTTCTGCATTCACTTTGCACAAATACAATGATTACAGATGGTGCAAGGCTTTGATGAATAGGTCTCAGATTTTCTAACACTACAGAATACAGTCAGATGCTATATATATTAATGTGGAGGAAGAGCATAGTGGGGAAAATAACCCAGTAGTCCTATATAATGTGCAGTAGAATGAAGATGATACATAGGTATGTTTGCTACTTGAAAGATGTATTTTCACCTTTTAAAATGAAAACTGATATCACCAGAAGTTTTTTCTAGATTTGTTATAAGAGATGTAAAATGGCAGATGGATATAAAATGGCAGGTGGACAAAATACAAAGGTATGGATAAGTACCCAAAGTGCCCCTTTTTCATAAGGTTTCCTATGATTTGCCTTGACACAGTACTTCTGTTTGAGCATCAGCTAGAATTTAATAATTTCTGCTACTATTAAGCACAATACTGAAGCATTCTCTAACTCCATGAGCATCCCAAATTTCTGTATGAAAGAAGTATATTCACTGTATATAGGTGCGACTTCCATTCTGGTCTATGGCAGCTGGATCAAACCTCTGACAGACAAGCCACAGGGCCATAGTTATTCAGGAGCAGCTCAGATATACTTGGGTGAAAATAACTCAGTAATTTTCAGTAAGAAGATGAGTTGAAGCGTTCTATGCTTTCTTGAGGGCTTTTATGTAAAAACTGTCAGGAAAAAGAACACTTACTATATTACAGATTTTCTGTTTCAGGAAGGGGAAAAGAAAAAGTAGAAAGCAGTTACAAATGCAAAGGTCAGCCAGATCTAAGCTTTTTCCAATCATAAGGTCAGAGTGTTGCCATGGTCTGAGTTGGAATAAAATAGGATCCCTGTGTCATTGACAGTCTTGCCAAAACCAAAAAAAATCCCTGCATACCAACAGCTTTATATAATTTTTATCAGGAAGCAAAGATTCTTCCTAACAAAGAATTTTACTGTTGGCCATAGATGAAACAAGTGGAGATTAATTCATTTATTTTAGAATTTTCAAATACTGTAATGCCATACATCTCTCACATTGCTTTAGCTATTGGCAGAATCCAGCGTGAAGTACTTGGGCAACATTAAGTTCCTAATGCAAAGCGTGACATGTAGATTATAATTCTGATTTCCATTCAAAAAACCTGATAAGCTGCAATTATGTTCTTTGTTTTCAAGTTATGTTGTACTTCGGGTAATGTTACCGTAGGAATCTTCTCCTTAGGAGCTCTATGTAGATAAGGCTGTCATAGGGGGGGAAAAAAAAATACTATCTAACTTCTACTGCCCTGCCTGGGCTGTGCTGCCCCTCGCCTGTATCAAAGTAGACTGGTGACCTCAGGACATCTACTGTGTCACTTGGATGATTCAGGGGCCTGACGTGAGTTGAATGTGGCTCTCCTGCCACCCTCCTCTCTTGAGGAGCGTAGTAAGGCTGTCCTTGGAGGGACTTGGACCTTTGAGCCTTCAAATGTGACAGAAACAAGAGAGGCTTCATAGGTGATTTAGATGTACCATTTTATGTCTGCAGATGAAAAAGTTTCCAAAGAATGTTGGAGAAAAGTAGTTGCCCCTCTTTCTCTCACCCTTTTTTTATAAAAGAGAAATGCAGAAGTTTTCATCCACCTAAAGAATACGATAGTTTAAATTTTGCAATAACTTTTTTCTCCCCCCTCCCCTAACGATAAATCTATTCCTCATCATGATTGTTCCTACTTTGTCACAGGCTCTTTTTACTCCTGCTTCAGCTCTAACAAGTCTGCCTGTGCAGGGTTGGGTGTTCCTTCCTATATCAGAGGTGGAAATCCAGAGAATGAATAATCTGTTTCCACGAAGCGATCTCCCTTAGTTGCCTGCATCCTCTCATCCCTGTGTATGACCCTGACATGCAGCAGGCAGACACCAAGCTCTGCTCAGGATTGCTCTGAAGGAATCTGCAATTCAATAGAAAGAATTACATTAAATGGTGCAATACAACAGCAAGCTAAGAGGGATAAGCATTGGGCTGGCAACCTAGGGCTGCTTGTTTCAGAATTAACGATCACAAGGTGACTACTTTTGAATCATTGAAGTAAAAATAAACTCTGTTAATGTCTGCTTTCTTTTCAAAATCCGTTTGACTAAATGGTTAAGCTTGTTTTAAAGCAGGGGTCCTCAAACTGGCCCCCCAGGGTCCTCAGTCCGGCCCCCGGTATTTACAGACCCCCCCCGCCGGGTGTTGGGGGTGAAACCAAGCAGTCGCAGATGGCTGCCTGCCACTTCATCCGCACGCCGCCCCCCTGGTTAAAAAGTTTGAGGACCCCTGTTTTAAAGCAATCTGCCACGTAACAGGACTTGAGTATTTTTAGTACTGAGGGTCAGGAAAACATTTTACTGGATCCCAGAGAGAAGATGTTTGTCCTCAGTAACAAATCATTCCCAGAGAAAAGGTACAGAAGTCTTCTTCAGGTGTTGAGGCAAAGTACCTTAACGTAAAATTGCCTTCCATTATCTGGAAAGCAATGTAACGTAGTTGTTTTATAAGGAATAAACTGAACTCGTGAACACAGAAATGAGTGGCAGATCTCCTATAAGATCTAATGGCAGCCTACAGCTCTCTGGTGAGAGGTTGTGCTTCAGGCATAATTTCCATCGCGTTTGCGGCGTTCAGTGTGAATTGCTACTGTACAAAAAGATGACGACAACAGTTGTGAATTATCATGTGAAAATGGTCAACGCTGGTAAATTTTACTGCCTACTGTCAAAAGAGGGACTTGGATGCTCGCTGGGGACCTGATTTTATTCCAGGAGATCAGTTGGCTCTCTTTATTGAAGAAAAAAAAAGAAAAAAGGACATTGCTTGAAAAGTGCTTGAGGCACCACAGACTTCCAAAAGCGAATGAAAACCAAAGTTGTTCCACGTTCAGTGTGTGTAGTTGCTCTCAGGCTATAAGGTATGAAGGGAAAGAAAAAAAAAAAAAGTATAGATCCACCAGTGTTCAGTAAGTTCAGCAGGTATTAGGAAATATATTCCATGAATGATATTACACTACATCTAGGATCAAACATGCCGTAGTTGTGACTTCCAGATCAGGAACCCAAAAAATTGCAAACCTCTCTCATCAGTCAGTGGGACGTTAACAAGAAAAAGAGATCTAATGTTAGTATTTTTAATAAATTGATACTGATGGTATTGTAATGCTATTTGTAATCAAACATTTTGGCTTTCCAGCTCTGTTTATTTTATTTCAAAAAATACTATAGGGAAAACAGAAGGGGTTCAGAGATTAGCAATAAGAATGCTTAGAGAAGTGGGAAAACTACCATATGAAGTAAGTTTGAAAAGACAGGAGCAGTTTACTTCAGGATAGAGATGAACAAGATGGGACATGAAAAATAACCAAGTAAAAAATATGATGTGTAAAAATTAATTTATAGAGGAGCTAGTGCAGGCTTTCTGGTTAGCTTCTCCCATTATACTAGAGGAAGGCAGTATTCAGAGAAATTGAAAGACAGTAAATCTAAAATCGACAGAAGGAATTATTTTTGCAGCCAACAATAAGCTAACAAAAGTCATTGCTACAATATATTATTGGAGTCAAGAGCTCAGTCGGATTAGAAAAGGAAATGGATGCTTGTATAGATTATAACAACAGTCAGAGTTACTAGGGTTTTAAAAATAATCAGGGATCTAGAAATGATATAAATTCTCGTGCTTCAGGGCAAAAGACAGTGATAGTAGCTCAGAATATTATTTTTTTTATGGACAACACCCCTTTTAACTGTGCACTATGAAGGTTCTTGAATTTTCCCCTGAAGCATCAGAGGCCGGCTGTTGAGAGGCGGGTGGTGGGAAGGACCTCTGATATTTCCTAAGAACAGTTTCAATGTTCAGTTTCAAAAGGGTATGTTGGAAAATATTTGTTCTGCTGTCTGAACTACTTGTCTGGAATGCTGAAAAATACTTTTATTATTTTGTATGCCTAGGGCCAACACAGAAGAGTTTTATTTTTATTATATATATAAATATTTATTTTTTATTTATATATACAGGCACACAAACTTGGAAGCTTACAGCCCAGCACATAATCGTATTTATAACATAGTTGAAGCAGAAACAGATATGCACGTAACAAGAATGCGTACCCCAAAGAATGGTTGGGATGGGTATCAAATCTATGAGAAAACCATAAAGTCAATTTGCACAACTCTGAAGCAGCCCACTAGAATGTGTTCTGGTTTTACTACTGTCTCTCATGTGTTCCCAATTAACAGGTGCATTATTCCTTATTATCTCCTAATTTTATCATGTTTTGACGCTTGCCACAGTGTCCTGAAAGGAAGAACCCTGTGTGATAATTGCAGTTTTCCACTACGCATCCTTGCAGCTTCAAACATCCCAGACTTCTCCAGAGATGGAATTGATGTGTACGAATAAAAACGGGTGCAATCCAAATTCATTATTTAAAAACAACAACAAAATAAACCCCACCCAACAAATACTCCTCACTTTAACAAAATAAATCTTATTCTAGGTTACACAAACTTTTCTCCAACTAAATCTATGGACTCAATCTATGACTTGGGATAGCTTGATCAACAAGAAAATTAGGAGACTGGAGGTAAAAGTTGCATGGAACAGGTTTTTAAAAATACAGTAATATTTATACTTTAGCTTCCCGTGAAAGTTATCTTATTGAAGATGTATCTCTATATATAGATGTATGTTTAAGTGAATTTATAATGTTTGAAGAACTTAAGACTGGAATTCCTGTGTTTTTTCGCAACTATTAGATTTCTTCTGTCACAGAATATAATCTTATGCAGGAATTTGTAGAACAGTATTATCTTTTCTTGAAAATAGATTCCATGAAGAATCAAAATAACTGTAGTTCAATGGATTAAATAAATAATCAGAATGTCAAAACTACTGCATTTGATAACCTACACAATCCCTTAGTGTTTTCCCGATTACTTTATTCACTTACAAGATTAGAAGCAATGCCTGATTTACCCCTTAATCTTCATGAAGGCGCTCTCCCAGGGGACTAGCTTTTAAGTCAAAAATCTCTTTTCTCAAATTCCCGTATTTATTTCAGGAGTCTTATGATAACAGTGGAAGCAAACAGCTTGCTAACTAAACAAAATCTGGCTTTGATCCTGCTTCCACAGGCGAGCAGATATGTCCCTTCTCGATCCTTATAGACAAGGCCATTATGCATGGAGTCTCTGTTTCTACAATGTAATCTTCACCGATTTGGGAGTAATTAGTGATTTAAATTAAGGTTCTGCATACTTTAATAGCACTAGTTACTGAGCCACCTATTAGGAAGAAGCTTAACCTAGTAGATAAATGGTGAAAAATTCATTAATGATATAGCTATCTAGCCGATTTTTCTTAACAACAGGAAAAAGACTTTGTTTTACTATACCAGATAATGTCTCACTGATACTAATTTTTTGTCTTAATTAAAACACGGCTCTGTTTACTGGAAGACACTTGGAGTTATCTGGGAGCTCCCTTCTTCACCGTAGACACTGTTTTTCTTTGCGTGTTGGCTGAAACCTGGCCAACACTGGTGCACACTTTCCTATTGAGGCAGTTGGTCTGAAGTTTTTAGGTGTGTTTTGTAATTGTGGATATATTTCAAATCAAAAGCTTTTTTTTGTTCTTAGAGCCAAATTGTTAAAACTTATGGAGTTACTGCATCTAAGGAAACCTGATTTCTGATGAGCAAACACCCTAGTTACTGTATTTCCTTTTAGAATTCACAAAAAGATGTTATATTCTTATGCCACTTTCGTCTAAAACGTAAGGTTAGAAATACTTCAACCTAAGAGCAGCAAAGTCAAATTAAAAATTATATTTCTGAGTATAACAGCTTGTGTGATACATTGAAAAAGAGTCGTTGCAAGAAAAAATTGTGGGAAAGTGCCATTTATATTTTATGTTGTTACTGAAAGTTACAGGTAATGTGAACAATACAGATTTTATTCTCCTAGAAATCATGCAAAATTTAGAAGCATGAAGTATGTACACATGTGTTTTGATGAAATTAGAAAGAGAAACCCCTGGTTCAAGTTCTGAACCACCTAGGAAAATAGAAATGGCACATGCCAATGAGCTTCTTTGTGTGGTTCCGTAATTTGAGATCTCATTAGTGGACCTTAATTTTTAATTTTTTTTTTTACTCCAAATCTATTGTTTTATTTTTGTTACTGTTCAATTAATTCAGATAAAGATTTGAGTACTGTTCAGATGTAACAAAGATGTATTTTTATGTTTAGTATTTTATAGTCTATTATTCTCTAGCTTTTTCCTTTACAAAAATTAACTGTAATACTCCTCCTCACACCCCTTTGTCATGAATTATCATTTTCTGCCTGTTGTTTTGAAATTCTATTGTCAGCCTATCCCTAATGGAAAATAACAAATAGAAAATGATTAGCACTGTGTTTAAGCATCACCTGCTTTCCTAGCTAATTAAATAGCTTGGTTCTGACCTGCTTTTCGTTTGGTGAGAACAGCAGGGTGGCTTCAGAACAAAAAATAATGAACTTCAAACTATTACATCTGAGCGGCACAGACAGCTAAAGCCACTACTTGAGATTGACATTCAGCTGTGTTATGTTTGTGTATCTTTGCTGGGAAGTAAAAAATAATACAGAAAACAAATCCTAGATTAAGTCTAATTTTGCAAATTTTTGGTGTTTTTTTTGAGGTGTGTGTGTGGGTTTTTTTATTTTTTGGTTTTTGGGGTTTTTTTTAAGAATTCTAAGTCCATGGGTTCTGGTTTTGGAATGGATATGCCACTAATTTTCAAGGATTAGAAGAGAAGGCAAGGGAAGGCAACATTTCCCAGTTTAAAGATGAAAAATAATGCTGAACAAAAGGTTCATTAATATTGCCTGTAGAGACTATATTATTTCAAAGAATACCCTTGAACACAACTGTGCTAATGTACATAAAAAAACCCCAAACAAATATTTTGTAGCTTTTTTTATAAGACTTTAATATTCACCTTTTCTAGTGAACCAGTGAAAACTGGGAGTATCTCACAGAGCACCTACTGTTGCGCACTAGTATGTGATGGATGGTAAGTACAAAATAAATTGGGCGAACAGCCTCTACATCAGAAGTTTGTTAGTCATTTTGTTCCTTCTTTTAGATTGCATAGTGTATTCTCCTTGCTTACTGAGAGCGCACACCATGCTAGCCAGAGGTAAATGAGTTCAGTTTGTTAGATGATGTAATCATTCAAATTTCTTGCAATTTTTTTGCTTGGATCCTGCTTGCTTAAGTGCTCTTTTGAAGCTTAATGGAGATGCTTTGTTGTTTTAATTACTAATATCTAATCATGTTTTATTCAGATGCAGAATTTTTTCCCGGTAAGTGCTTCTCTACTTAATAAATAATATAATTAATTTACTAATAAGAAGAGCTAGAAATGGAGGAGTATTTTCTTTCCATGCTACATAAAATCTGCTCTCGAGCCCTCAACACACCTACATTTCTTATTTCCCACCACTGAACTTTGTGAAATCCTTCAGACTTCCCCATAATGTAGCGTATACTAGCAAGATGAGACAAGAAAAAATACTGTAGTAAAATATACTTCATATAGCAGTTGTTAATGTGTGAGACAGAGACAGCAAGATTACAAATAAGGTGAGGGAAGGTCATGATATTTCAGTATCAGTGCTGCAGTAAAGGCCATTATATACAGCTTATATATGTGTGTGTATATATAAATACATATATGTATATGGGCTTAAGTAAGCTCCTATACCAGTGGTAAAACCTACCTGCATTTCTGAGTTGTACTGGGATGAATATGGAAATGCTCTCAGGAACCTTAGCAATTGCCCACATCAAAACTTCATCAAGCCCTCTGTTTCCGTGAAAAGGGTCATTTTTGTCAAACGGGTATTTAGTGGGGAGCAAAAACTGTTTCACTGGAAAGCTCCTATCTCTGGAACACAATTGAAAATAAATACACTTATGCCTCAGATCAAGTGGATGGTTTCACATCTTTCACATCTAAAGCAGCCAATAAATATCTAATTAATCCCCGTAACAGTTCCTCACTATAGGTGAGAATCATCGTCCTTGTTTCGCGAGTGGGGAATAACAGGGGGATTATACGATTCATTCGAGGTCACGCTCAGAGCCTGTCAGAGCCATCCGTGCAAAGCCTTGTTTCAAAACTCATTATCATCATCACAAGACTAGCTTGTCTTTATCACCACTCAAAGGTTTGAAAAAGTATGCTGTGGCAAAAAATCCAATTTTCTTAGCCTTTTTTTTTTTTTTTTTTTAAATTTCTGTACGTAAGAAGTTAATGAATTGCTTGGATTGTGTAGTTCCATAGATGAGCTTTATAGAGGATTCAGAAGCTGTTTTCAGCCTGTTGTCAAACAGTGCCTTGAGAGCTATGCCCTGCCATGCCCTACCCATCATTTCTGATGCATTCTCCTTGGCCTAGAACCATGGTTGTTCCTAATTACTGTGGATTTGTGAAAACAGGCTTTAAATTTTAAAACCCCTTCGCTCAGCTTGGCCTTTAAAACTAGTTAAGAAACGATAACTTTACAAACCGGTCTCTTTGAAAACCAGACCATATTTATGTATTTAAGTACAATCTGGCAGAAACAGGAAAAAACACGAGCCACAAACCTATTTTAATCCTTTATATAATTTAAAATATTGGGTGGAACATAAGGTTTGATCCTGCCTATTTTTCCGTCTTGTAACGATACCTAGAAACTCTGTCCTGGTTTGGTAGGGTGAAGATGTGTACTTGACATATGTTTCGGTGGTGAATTTCCCTGATACTATTTAAAAAAAAAAAAAAAAAAAAAAAAGCAAAAGCTAAGTTTAAAAGGTATTTCAGGCTTAGTTTTATTCTTTAAAAGAAATTATTTATGCAATATCCTTTTAGTTCCACTGGATTCAAGTCTTACACAATTGACAACTTTGGAGCCTAATTAAGTTGCAGTCAGGGGCTATTTTACCTTGTCGTAATGTCTCTGATTACATGGAACGTATTTGTAGAGTAAAGCGTATTTCTGATTTAAAGGGTGTAATGGAACAAATAGGTATTATATAGTATTCCTCCTCAAGGTAAACTGGGATGGATAATTTAATTTCCAAGGCGACAAATTATCTTATCATGAGTGAACAGGCAATTTCTTCCCTGCAATAAACTAAGTAGGTACAGACAGCTCTAACCAGATGAAATCATTATCCTTTTTAAAGCAGAAGCGTTGAATAGAAGTAATTTTCTCAGCCTTAGTTTCACAGTAGAAAGTATCTCTAGTAAACACTGCACACTGTGGTCTTGGTTAGAAGCAACAAGTTTAACCCGTTCAGTAGGAAAAGATAAACAAGGCTATATTATATAGATGACAAAAGGAAAAAAAATCATATCTATAAAATTGCATATATATATGTATAAAGGAATTAAAGATCTCGTGCAAGGTATAAGTAATTAAGAAAGCAAAGGTATTTTTACATATTTTGAATGCTCATAGAGATCAGTCATTCGTATGAATTCTATTGAAATAGGACAAAACTGATTTTTACAGAACTGCTGTATATTACTATGTTGTGTATTTACATTTGAAGTGTAAAGATGGTATGCAGTCATGAGAATGCCAATTAACCCTCCTAATATGTGGGTGTACGTGTACCTCTATACATAGATTCATAAGCTGCTCTGCTTTGCTTGCTACTTGGAACAAAAAGGGAGACTTTCATAATTCTGTTCGCGTGGGCTGGGATTAGAAAATGAGGTTTCTCGCATATTGAGAGAATAAGAATGTTTAACAGAACTTCAGGTGCCTTTTTCTGAGAAAATAACAGAAATTTCATACTCTTTGGAGGTGCTTTGCCCCATATTTTTTTTTGCCCAAGAGAACCTTGGATAATATCTACCTGGAAAAATTCAAGCTTTCATCCCTATTTTTTAATTGAGCTAGATCTGGATCTCCCACTCGTGATCTCTAGCCCTACAAATGTTGCATTGCCCTCTGGCACAGGGTATAGCTTCCTTAGGGTGGGTGAAGGCTAGCTTCACCTTCATCCCAGGCTTGTCAGTAGGAATTGTATTGTTCTGAATTTGGGAGAACAGGGTGTAAGGTGAGGATGGTTTAGAACAGATTTTTTTTTTTTTTTCCTCTTCACTTACACAAAAAATGGAAGATATCTCCTCCTTTTTACAGGTGTTTCCTTTTTTTTGAATGTGTTCTTGACTACCTTGAGAATATTATCTCTTCAGGTGTTGAAGCCATTGCTGCAGATTGAATTCCGTGGTCATTATTAGTTTACTGGTAGACACAAACATGCAAGAAATTAGCAGGGTTTCTACAAAATGCAGTCAGAATTAGGTGCCCAGATTTGTTGTTTTAGGCATGAAAGCCAGTGACATGATTCCCGCCTTGGTTTGCTACTGAGATGGGGGATCATCCCCATATATGTGTAAAGTATTAATTCTGAGCAGTCTGAAGCCCTCAGCAAATAGTGATTATCTCATCTAATCATTTTAAACTAGGTCTTTCTACTCTAGAATGCGTTTATTATTTCTTAAATTATCGGAACACTTTTTCAAAATGCTTGGCATCTTCAGATGCATTTAGTTATTTATATATTTGTCACCTATTTGAGTAAAACTTAGATATTTTTTTTAAAAAAAAAACATTCTTGGGACTATAGGGCATTTCACTTAATGTGCATAAGGCAGCATAACTAGCGTTACAATAATCTTTTATGCGTGTTAATTGCAAACAATATATATGTGTAAATTAGTATTGCTATCATTTAATTTTCCTTCTTTAGAAAGAACACAGAAGCACTTTGTGTAAATCTTTTTGTAATATGTTTCCAGGGTTCAAATAACATTAGAAGAAACACTAACATGAAACCCAGGAATCTGTTTTTACATAGCCGATGTATTGTGTTGGTAAACCTTGCTCACATTGTTCAGGTTGAAGGCCACAGGCAATGGAAATGGGGCTGGAAGTTTGACATTTCTGGTCTCATTCTGAATCTGTACTTTTTCCCTGCAAAATTATTTGGAATGATCTGATGTTAATGACTTCTTGAGAAAAACTGTTGGATTGGAGGTTTAGAGAGAAGGAGGTTTCCTACAAGCCGTTGGGTACTGTAGTAGGCATAAGAATAAGAAAAAATAAATGAGCAGTCCCCCAAGGACCTGATTTTAAGCTGATAGTTTAATTCTGGGCCTAATTTTAAGCTGATAGTTCAATTCTGAGTTACATACGTGAGCATGCTAGCTAACACGTCCAAGCAATTCAAAATCATGGTTTTTATACTGTGCCATCTCTAGGTTTAGCAACAGATATAAACCTTTTTACACTGTGAACTAGGTTGTGAGCAGTTGTTGACCTCATGTTGCCCTCTCTGAAAGGTTCTCTGGATTTGTATGATCAAGGTAGCAATGTCTATCCATAAGCACTTTGGGATACTTTGAATGTGAAAGAGTTCTATCTAAAGTCTCATTCTGTAGTCTGCCTTGCCTTACCTTCTAGGTCAAGCCTTTTCCTAAAAGAAACAGGTCTTGTCATTTCCAAGCATAACTTCACATACTTTAAATTTCAGGACTAAAAGTAACGAAACAGCTATGTTCAGTGGCCTCCTGTAGATAGGCAACCACATTCTCTGAAAGAAGAAAAAAGAAATTGTGTTCTCGATGAATCAGATTTTACTTTTGTCACAAACTTGGGTTTTGACTAAGGATGTTGGTATTCCCTCCCTCCACTTTTCTATTTTTTTCCTGATTCAAAATGAAAAATAACCAATTTGTTCCAAAGTAATTCTGCCATATGCTCCAAAGACATCATTTTTTATATCTAAAAATCCTTACATTAGGGTTTGGCTTTTACTGTGATAGGTAATAAAAACGTGCTACTACAGGATTATGAGAAGAAAGAGAACACCAACAAAATTACATTGCCACCCACTACTTCTGGCAAAAATCATGTTCAGCAGTATCCTTGCTTAGGGCTGTATTACTTTTCCCCATCAGAACTCTAGTACTTGTCTCAGTTTGTATTAGCTTTGAAGGGCAGGTGGTTGCAAAAAGCAAAGAGCTCTTTACAGCCTTTAGTAGTTTTTTGGATTTGGGGGTTTTTATTCCTCCCCACAATTGAAAATGCATTTCTCTTGTAGGTTCATGATAACTTTGTTCCAGAAAGATGACAAATTGGGTTTGGATAGTGATTTACATAAAAATGCAAAAAAAAGTGCAGTGTAAAGCCAAAATCAGTATAAGTTTTTTTCTGTCTTGTGTGCCTCTGAACAGAAAACTATGGCATTGATTGATGCAATACTATGAACATTCTGCATAATTATATTTTTATCCTATTTATTTTAAAAAGAAATGTTTATTCAGAATCGGCAATGTCTGCATGATGCAAAAACATGTTGATGAATTGGCACTGGTAAAGAACTAAAGTTTCTTCTACAAACTGAAATGTCTAATCCTGTCTTAACCATATTAATGTCTTAAATTTCACATTTACTGAAATTCCAGTTATGTATTTTTCTAATTGGGGCTGGGAGAAAGTACTTGTACTTAACCACTAGTAGAGTAAAAAACACTGTGTGGAGGTTGTCTTTTATAGTAGTTTGGACCAACAGCAATAAAGACCACTACTGATCACTACTGGTGATAATTTTCATAGTAGATCTTGTTTTAAATCATTTATGAGTTACCAATTGTAATACTTCTGGCTGAAAGCCAACATGCTGAAAAATCACTGAGATCCCTCAGTCAAACCAGCAAGTTAGAAATGCAGAGATGCTTTGTAAACAATGCAGTTTGCAGGTGATTGAGGTACCTGAGGCTACTCTTGAAAGAATTTATGATTGAAAGACAAAAAAAAAGTGTCACTTCAAATGTCTAAGTGGCTGACCAGATGTTTTTGTAAGTATATGTGGTTTGAACAGTAGTATTAAACCATTTTAAGGCCGAAAAAGACCACCTTTAAAAATATTGTGGTTGTATTTTTATGAGTTGAATAACCTTATTTTTATTTTAGGTTGGGAGTGAGCTGAGGAGGTAGGAAAAGAAACAGCTGACCTGCAAAGGTTTTCTTTCTTTTTATTTTTTTTAACCTCACTGAGGAATGGTGCTTATCTCTGTGTAACAATGAACTATATTTCTGTTACTTCTTTTGCCTTAAAAAGTTGAATTACTTTGTTGTTACTGTGTTGTCAAGAACAGCTGGGAAAAATAGATGCCATCCTTTCATCTGTCACAGGTTCCCTGGGAAAGGCGGACGTGTTCTCAAAGGTGTATTTTCCCTGCCTTGAAAACCTGATACCTGTGTGGCAGGACTGCTGAGCCTTCACTGCTGCAGCTGGTGTCCAGGAGAGCGGTGCTTACAACCAGTAGATATGAGATGATAACACGCTGCAGGAAAGGATTCTAATTCACTTATTTGGGCGTTAAGGGATTTTTTACCTTCATCTATCTGCCCAGTGGCTCCTTGTTTTCAAAGCGATTGTAGTGATTAAAGCCAGTGTCCAAGCTGTTACGGATATACCAGTTGGTTTAATGAAGACACTCTGGTCAATAGCCACAGGTATTTGATGGGAACGTGGTGAAGTGAAAGCTGACATTGGAAGTGAGACGTGCTTGGTCTTCTGCCAGCCCGGACAGATACCATCCAAGACACCACCACAGTGGTCTCCTGAGCTCCCTGATGCCGCATCCAGCCCAGGGCCCGGGGCTCGGCTTCCTGCTAGGCAGGCTGTCCCCAAAATGAGTCACCTCTGGGGCCGCCCTGTCTGCACTTTGTGTTACATAAAAACAAACAAATCCCTTTAGATTATCCCCCGGGGTAGGTAAGGAGGCTGCTGGAGCTAAGGGCTGCTTCCTCAGGCTTTCTCAGCAGCTGGGTAAATGTTCCAGCTGTTGGAAGTCTCAGGTGTTGGTGTGAGAGCAGAATGCATCTCTCTGTTCCTCTGAAACTGAGGCGTTATGCAAACAGGTTTGAAGAATTGAGAATGTCAAAGCCTGACCATGTTTTGAGTGGGAAAAAAAAAAAATTTCCAGATATGCAAGCTTCCTATAAGACAGAAATTCCAGTTCCCTTATAGTATTAATAAAAGTTGTTGGAAGAGCGTGTATGTTAATGTCAATGAAGCAGTCAAATACTACAGAAACCAGGACTTAATTTTACTATCTGTAGCAATACCTGTAGTAATGCAGGCTATCGCAAATAACACTGCGGAGAAAGTAAGAAACTGACAGAGCTTCTGTGTGTACCACCCATCCTCTGTGCTGCAGGAGAGGGTACCCAGAAGAGAATGCAAGTGAAGCCTGAACCTGAAAGCGCACGTGCATTTTAGTAGAGAGGGGAATATGTTTATGTGCAATTTTAGTTCCAATGTTTCCTATCTCATAGCATATTGATTTTTTTAACAGTGAAAAGTTTAATGTATTTGTGTCTGTAATTGCATTTAGAGTAAATATTTACTAATGTGTGTGTCGGGGGGTGTTAAGGGAAGCAGGTTGTGCCCCTGTAATAGGTATGCAGAGAATCCAGTCTGGGTAATTATATGTCCACATAATTTAAGGTTAATAGTTATCATTTACTCAGTGAGGTTTCAATGAATTTTTAACGAAGGTCATTGATGCTCAGTTTATCAAGTGGATTAGTCGTGTTCCCACCAAAAGGGTGAAGATCATAAGTAGCTCTAACATTGATTACCAGGACCTCGGGGCTTCGTTTGTCTGCTTCGCTTGATATGTTCCCTGTGAACAGTGCAACCTGAGACTTCATTTTCAGTGAATTTTCTGACATCATCCATTTTGGTGGTCTGTATTAATTTATATTATTCCACTAACGAAGTTTCACCGAGAGCAACTGAAATGTTCTAATTATTTGGCACTGGATTTTGATCATATTCTGTGCCTTTGTAATTACCTCAGATTTACTCCTCTGTAAATTGAGATCATAATTTGACCCAATATGTTAATGACTTTAATATAAGAAATGATGAAACCATTTAATGAATATTTTCAAATGGGGTCACCTACTTGCTCATAACGCTCAGACAAAAGGGTGTCTGATTCGTTTGATATAGGTCATCTAGGGAACGTTCATGCGCAAAGGCCAAATGTAGTGTCCCTAACTGCTGCCGGAAAAGATGCTTCATAGAGAGGTAATATATGAAAGAGAGGAATAAGCAGGTTCTTGTTGGCAACAATGCAATCAGAATTCAACCTGGAATAGTATTTTGGCAGCTGGAAGTTATTTCAAGCAGAATAAGGCTGCTGGATCCCACCAGTTCATAGTAAATGACAGCAGTAGCAAAAAGCAGGAAAGATTGCTGGGGGGGGGACACGGGACAAGGGGACATGAAACACGTACACTCTTGAGATGTACAGGTGCTGACATACCTGCTATCTGTTCCAGGTGTTAAAAATACCCATTTCTGGTGGGTAATCATAACCATCAGTGACAGCAGTGCTGTTCGCAGGTGTGTTCTGTTACCTGCCTGCTGCAGAAAAGGCTGCCGTGGGTTTTAACTTGATAACAAAGTGCTGCTGCACTGGAAGACAAAGGCCTTGGACCAGTAATATGCCATTTTCTTCCACCTCCAGAGAGGTGAAATAAGTTTTGAGTTCTGGTCCCTGCACTCTGGATTATTTCCCTTCTTTTTTCAATGGCAGTCCAATATAAAAACATAAAACTGTTCTGGGAAGGAAGAGACAGAATTTAAGAACTTCCCTTTCTATTTGAGTAACCCAGTGTTACCTGTAGCTATGCTTCTTTTTGGTATTCTCATCTTGCACCAGGCATGTTGCACTCCAGGGAAGAGAACCCCTGGTTTCAGCCCAACTAGACCATCTACTACTTTTAACTCCTATTAAATTGGAAAAAAAAAAAAAAAAAGAGTAAAGGTAGTCTTTGGGGGGTGGTGGGGGTAGAGGCATTATATCTGCTGCTGCTTGTGTAGAACCTGATACTTAAACACCTACCGCTGGAGGACCTTTGAGGGACTTTGTTTTAAGAAAGCTTAATCTAATGACATGCAAAGATATTGAAACTGTGATGGATGTGAATACTCGCTTTGTATTGAAGTAACTTGAAACATTCTTAGTAAACAGGATAATAGTGATGAATTTTATATGAAAAAAGAGGTACCTGCTCAATTTCAGAATCTGTACAGTGAGATAAATTTATTCATCAGGAGGAGGGGTTTATGCTGCAAATTTGGGCATCAGCTCCGGCCATCAGATCCTGCTCTCGATATCAAAGTGGTTTCAGTTCTGTTGTGACTTGCCAAGAGTCACACGGGGAGAAAAACTTTTTCTGAACCGAGAGCTGAATCTGGGATTTTTATAGGTCCGGATCCAGGCCTTTTCCAAAGACTTTTGTGGATTGCCCTTCTGCTGTCACATGTGCCTCCTGATGCCCCAGAGAAAACAGAATTTTTGTGTTTTCTTAGATTTCTTCACCCTCTGTATTCTTCCCCCTACCCTTTTCCTTGTGGTCTGATGTTTAGTGTGAGGTCAAAGGCTGGTAGTCCTTCTTAGGAAACACAATCTAGTTTTCTCCAGACTAATCTCCTGATTTTTTTTCTCATTTTGTTGCTTCTCTCAACCTATGCCTGTGTGCTTTCTGTTACGGCTCTACAGGAATTGTTACTTCAGATAGCTCAAGGCATTAAATCAGTTGTTTTCTTTAACACAGATATCATTTATGGCTTATTGTATGTTTCTGACAAGACTGAAATACGAATCTCAATAGCTGGGGAGGGAAAGTTTTTGGAAGGTGTCCAGTAACTTAAAATCCTCTGATTTAATTGATTGCAAATGAGACAACTGAATGAAAAAGGATGCCATGTTGGTCAACCTTTGCAAAGATTGGTGCTGATTCTCTGCTGTTCTGCTAGACCCACAGGATTATTTCACAAGACATCAGGAGTTAGGGTGATGTATTGTCTGGAACAACAGGGCTTGTCCCTTAACCATAACAGTTTAATGAAGTCAAAAAGGAGTCTGGGGTGGATCACTGTTACCCTTACCGAGCTGATGAGACTGGGCTGTTTCCTTCATATTGCTTACATCTCTCGTTCCTCTTCTAGTATGTGAGCCTCTGATTAAATTGCAGGCTTGGGACTCTGACAATTTGTGTTGTATTCCCAGTTCTGCCACTGAGTTGACATAGCAGGATGTATGGCTTAGCTCATGGATGTTTTTTCTTACAAATATATGAACATTACAATGTGTGCAATTGCATATTTAATTTATGCACATAGACATAACAGTGACCATACACATAAATGAGATATTTGCAGATGCAAATAGCTGCTTATGCATATAACAGGCCAACAGGAACACACAGCTGTAATTATACCCACAAACTATATGAATGAATGAACAGGCACGTTATGAAAATGAGACTGCTGGGTACACAGTTCATGTATACCATTTTTAAAACCAGATGTGTATTATTAATATTCCTATCCGTGATGAGACATGGTTTATTACCATTTGTAATGAGCTTTAAGATTATTAAATGGGAGGTGCTAAAGATCAGCAGGGTTTGTTTTTTTTTTTTTTATCTGTGCCTGGAGGGTTAATTTATTTCACAGATTCCTCCCTTTGGATAATCTTGAAACTGTACTAATTCTTGCTTGGTTCACGCTTGGAGAACTTTGTATCACAGGGCTGGTGAACCTGGGTATATGTGGGTTGTTCTTCCCCCAGTCTCAAAAAAGGAAAAACAGGAGTGTGGAGATGAATTGAAGTTATTCTTCGGTGCTTTTAGAACCTTCCCTGAGCTGAGCCCCACTCCAGCAGGCAGGATTGGACTGGCTGCAGAGGCCATGTGTTTGTTTTGTAACTTTGCTGCCATCCCTCAGGCACTTCATGTACAGCCTAATTGGTGTGATAAAGTAGCAACAGGGGAGAAAGTGAAGGCAAGAGCAGGATGTCAGAAAGACCTCTTTAAAGTCGATGTTCACGTGGCTGAAAAATTGAACATCATGCTTGGGTTTTGCCTTTCAGGGAAGAACCCAAACCAGAGCACCCTGCCTAGAAACCACAAAGCACTGTCGGATACTAAGCCTGGCTGATTGCATGTGGGAGACCTGCAGCTGAAGAAGGGTCGATCCGGGAGATGTAAACCATCTATTTGCCAAGTTGTGTCTTCTAAGTAAGTATGATTCTTGAGGCGGTACTTGGCAGAATATTTTTGCTTCTCTCAAGTAGCCTGTGTACTGCTCTGTCCTACCAGAGGGAGTGATTGGGAATCCGTTATGGCTTGGTGCTTTCCACCCGGCTCATTTCTTTCAATAGTTGCAATGGAAAGCTAAATATCTTTTTATCAAATATTCATTCAAGAACGTCAAATTACAAGCAAACGTAAAAGTAATTATCCAGGAGAAAATAAGGTAGCTGAAATGTAATTATTTGTTTAATACCATTAATTTTTAATTATTTATTCTCAGTTCTCTCTGATTAGGGCTGTGTTTCAGGACAGATGACCTTCCAATAGACCTTCTGTATCTGGCCTGCTAACTGCTCAGAATGGAGGACGTGGTAAGTTTTTGAGCAACTCTCTTTATGGAAGTGGTGGGACAGAGGGATGTGTGCTTCCATCCTTTCCCGAGAGAAAGTGGAGTTCATCCAGGTTGAGACAACCAGAGCAAATTTTTCCCAGGTAGCGTAAGACAGATGCTGTAATGATTTCCTTAGTTACTAAGGCCAACAGTACTTAATTTTACACTAGAGGATTTAGAACTCTCAGATGATGTGTCTTTGGTTTGGATTTGAAAGCTTTTTCACTGAAACTGCAAGTGGTAATAGTGCACTTTTTTCCTGATCAGTTTAGTTCAAGATAAATAAAATAGACTTTCTAAACTAAGAAATAAATATTTGAAAGCTGGGGAAGATATTTTGTCTAGTTTCCTTAAACTCTTCTCTGAACGAAAACTAACCTGAAAGCTAGTGCAATAAAAAATTTTCGTATGTACAAAATTCCCAGGCTATTTATTTGTAGTCTGGAAGTTGGCCTTAATGTGGACTTTCTTAGTATTTAGCTTTTTGTTTATTAATTAATTATTGCAAGAAGATACTTCATATATAATGTATTTGCTGTAATAGAAGGTATTTTGGTTGCATGGAAGTAATACTATAATAGTTAGAGACTCTCAAATCCTATCATAAGAAAGTTTTGAGAGTATTGGGTTTGTCTTTACTTTGACTTTTTTTTTCTTATTTCTTAGTTTTCCACTATGTGAGTGAAGCTCTGCAGTTTGCACTTACTATGTAGATGCAGTCTTACGGTTTTAATATCACAAATAGAGTGCTGTTTCAGCTGGTAAAGTGGGGAGTATTACTGGGACCAGGGCACTTGCATCCTCATGCTAATTTGAACTGGGACACTAATAAGTGTTCAGTATAAATAGCTTGAGAGGCAAAAATGGTAAAAAAAAGTTGGTAAAGATACAGCTGAAGCGAGTAATAGGAGTATGGTTCCTTAGCTAATCTCCAGGGAACAGTTCTTTCTTTTAACTTTGTAATACTGAGATTAATTTTAAATTGTGTATAACTGTATCTGCACAAAATGCATCCTTTTCGTTGATGCTAGTGGAGTCATTTAGAAGTCTGAGAATCTGATAACTTTATAAACTTAGTTTCTGACTTTAAGTTTCTGACTCGCATTGTAAGTTAGACAGCTACTAAAAATAAATTTGTAATCCTGTGATAGGAAATCTTCAGAAACTGAGGAGATTCAGATAAGCTGTTCACTGGCTCTCAGCTCATCTGAACTCTTGGTGAATCTTTCTGGTCTGAAAATCTCTGTGGAAATCTAAGGAACACTCTGATATTGAAAGCACAGAAGATGGAGGAAAGGCTGCAGTCAGTCCTGCCACTGACTTACTGAATGACCTTGGGTAAGCGTCCAGAAGCTCAGATTAAATCTGAGCAAAAATTAATTATCCTTCGTTGTTACCTTTTTTCTTTTGCAAGCTAATGGAAACCAGTATTTTTGCCAGAGAATTTGCACCAACATACCCCAAACCGCTATCTTGGTGGTAAGACTAGGAAACTTGGTGTGTGTTTTGTGTTGGGGTTTAAAAATCTTAAACTGCTATCTATTGTATGGTTCTGCGTAGTAGGTCCTCAGTATTTGGAGGCCCCTGAGGCTTACTGCCATAACAATGGTGGTAAGATTAGCAATAGCAGATTAGAATGATTAGGAAGACCACCTTTATGCTACATTTGTTTAAATTTTAGTTGTAATATAACGAAGATCTGCAGATTTGTTTAAAGAAAACCCAACAAACCAAGCACAAAGCAAAAAAACCCCGACCACCATAACTGGATTTTTTTTAACATCTCAATATAGATTCGGTTTAGGATTCACTTAAAGTTTTATGCCTATGTGTGCAAGTCCTTAGGCTACAAGAACCATGTATATGTCTCTCCTGGATAAAACAAACTGAAATGGAAAAGGAAAATAATGTTAATTTTATTTAAGGAACTTTTGTTGCCATATACATCTATTGGAATATTTGATAATGAAGAAAGAAAGTAGGTAATATACATCAAATAGTTTCGTTCTGAGAACTGTTTTGTTTTAAGATTCATGTGTTATTAGGATTCAGGAAAAAGTATGAGCACAGGCAAGGAATAAACAGCAAGATATGAAACCAGGAGACATGTAAAGACAGAAGAGAATGTCAGTTTTTGTGAATTACGTTTATTTTGCACACATAATAAACCAGAACTGTGGATCCTAAACCCACTAATTGTGCTCTGTGAAATTCATAAGCAGCTCTCAGTTCTACAGCCTGAGAAAATCTCTAGCACAAATACAAAAGTCTTGTTTATATAATTTCATGAGGTGATGCAATTAAGGTGAAGTGTACTTAGTATAAAGATTACAAATATGCTTCTCTGTGTACATGACACTTTTAAAGGACTGTAACAAGATGGCTTAAGTAGCAGACATAGCACCTCTTTGTACTGCAGCAATAATTGGCTTAAGAGGCAGACAATGTCAGTGAGTATTTGTCTCTGCTCCTTGGAAAATGTCTTCAGCCCTGGCAAATGTATTTGCTCCACAATTCATTTTGTAGGTATTAAGCACAGTGCCATTTGCCTACCAAACCATGATCTCCTTAAGCAGATTACGGTTTATTGCTCCAAACATCAGCATCTGAAGGAGAAGGAACGTTTCCGTGATGTCATCCCAGCAGGTAGTGACATTTTGAATGCTTGATGACATTTCCTCTTGTAAATAGACAAGGGAAGTCAGTAGGTGCAGCATTGCTTTACCTTTTGTGAAATGTCACTGCGCTGAGCAAAGCAAAAGAACTCCTGTATATTATTTTATTGTTTCTGGGAAACAGAAGGAAATTACACCAAAAGGCTCATAGTACCCTATGTATTTCTTAGATTATTTACCAAGTCTACTCTAAAGAAATACCAGTGAACTTCAACTGCACGCGTTGTTAGTTTTTATAATAAATAGCTCTCTTACCTAAATTCATGCCTCTTCACACTGTTAATGCTCCTGACTTTAGCTCATAGATACTCTGTCTTTTACAACCTTACCATCTGTCCTCCAGGATTTACTTTAAAAACGTTAGTTGTCATAACACCTCAAAATTTTCCTTTCCTTGTCTCTCTTGTTTGCTTTCTAGCATCCGAACTGGTATATTGTTGATCATTACAGTAATGCTTTCAATTTTGGTCCCTGTTCTATTTACCATTTTAGCTTCCTGGCTCAGTCATCTTGCTCCCTGGTGTTCACCGAGAAGAGCAATGTCATTGGGGTTCTTGGCACTAGCACTTTTTCCTCTACTGTAGACATCCTAGGACTTGAGTTATTACAGATCACAGAAAAGGAAATACAATTATTCTGAGTATAGTCATCCACAAGAGAAAATATGTATGGTCTGCAGTGTTACCTTTTTCTCTGGAAAGCTGACCCCAAATAGATCTGTGAATCCCACAGACTGTTGAGTCTAACGTAAAAACATTTCAGGAATAGTTTGGTGAATATTTTGTCTTAAAATACTTCTGAATGCCATTTATCTTTCCAGTCTGAGCTGCAACCAGCTGGTTTTCATCCAGCTCTCTGTTACGGCCAGCTATTGAGAGCAGTTGGCACCATCTCTGTCTATCTCCTACAAAAAAAGCAGCATAGGAAAAGATATAATCAGTATGTTAATAATAATATTTATAGCCCAGGCTCATTAGATGATCATTCCCAGTAGTTTTCCATCAAAATGGAACTGAACCCACAGACTATTCTGACCTCACAGGACGTTGTGTATTTGGTTATTTAAGAAATACGTAACAAGTGTTGTCTTGTAAGATCAGTCTAAAGATTAGTTAATGCAAGGATGAAATATTTGCTATATCAACATCCATTTGGAGCAGCAGCACACCACTAGGTCCAGGCCAGTGCTCCCCACGCAGGGAGCTCTGGTGGCTTGTCCAGCTCCCTTTCTGTCCCCCTGGTGGTCCCACAGGGTCTCCCAAACCTCCTTTTTCCTTCCTGGGCACCTCATGCTCAAGTATTGCACAGGCTTTCTTGTTTTGAGCTGTTTCATCACTGTGACACTGTTGAACAGCAGCTGGACAGGGCGGCAATGAGTTGCTCCTGCAGACATCTCTGCACTTCTCATTTGCAGAGAGACCCTATGTCATTACAATCAAAACTCTGATTTCATGGTTTTCTTGTATGTTCAGAGCTCTTCTGTACAGCTAATCAAAGAGCTGCCAGCACCTTTTTCCAATGTCCTTTGTTTCTCTGCCTAATCTGTGTGTCACCAAGTTTTCTTTTACCAGCAGGTTATTTCTGAAGGTTTATTACTTGTTCTTGACCGACCAGCAGAAAGCTCTCCCACTTCTTATGTCTTCGTGATCCTAAAACACACAGCGGGTGTTGAGTGTGACGAATTTGGTAGGCAAGTTCCTGTCTTGGTCATCACATTCTCTACTGACGCCAGCAAATAGCTTCCTCTGTACCCAAAGGCTAGATCCCCACCATTATTTTTTTTTCTATTTTCTTGATCACATTATCAAAGTGGCAGTGCCAGTCCATCTGCCTAAATGAAACTTGTCACACAATAAGTAGACCTCTGGGAAATGCGGGAGTGTGGAGCAGTTTTGGGCAAAAGTAGAGCCAGGTCTTTGGCAGCCCTCTAGTCTTATGAGTCTTCTTCCTGGTAACTAACTCTATTGTAGATGGTAGAATTGTTTTTGAGATTTCTCAGCAAGAAATTGTTCAACACCACTCACAGAAGACACACAAAAGAAATATCTGGACTGTAATATAGTGTGGCTTGGGAGACTCACAATGATTAGCACAATTTATCCTCATCATGTTAGAGTGACTGTGCCATCAATATTTAAAAGGGCACAAATCATCTTCCAAAGATGTATTTCTGTGAGTAAATTTTGCACCCACTCACTTTGAGTGGGTTGCAAATATATTCACATGTTCTTCATCACAACTGAGCAGCAGCAGCATGTATTCCTTTTAAAGGAAACTGAGATGAAAAAAGCTGCCTCTAAAAAAAGGCAGATTAATCTCTTGGAAACTCCCTGCTGGAACATTGTAACATTAACTGGCAGTTTCCCCGATCCAGGTAATTTATTCATGAAACTTATGGAGGTTAATCAAAAGTTCATATAATTGTAATAAACAGAATACATAATGGACTAATCATGCAATTCAAGGCATTTTGTAATTTATTTGAAATATCAGATAAAAATAACTAAGAGGTGTGCCAGGAAGCCAGCAAATAATTTAGAAACTGATGAGCGTGGCATACCTGCTGAACTATGAATAGATAACATAGTGTCTAAAAGTATATAGATAAATATAATAAAGTAGCAAGTATTCCACAGGCTTATACTTTTTTGGAGGCTTTAAAATTGATTTTAAAACTCACATTGCCACCTCTTGTACAATCTGGTTTCCAGTTTAGCCCTTCAGCAGCAGAGCAGTGAGGAGTCTTCTAGCTGGGACCTGAGAGGTCTCAGGAAAAGGGACTCCATCGGCCCCTTCTAAAGATGGAGAAAACGTACAAATCAGATGGTGTTCACAGTGTATTATATAACCATGTCATTCTTACTTTAAAAATAAAATTAGACAGAGGGAATATTAACTTTTTGATGCAATTTCACGTTTGTTAAAAAAATGTTCTGAGTTTGACTTTTCTTGGGCTAGAAAATAAGCTTGTGTGTTAACACCTGTCTATTATGACTTTATGGTAAGTGCACGTGAGAATCTGGGACTGCACCCACCTTACCGAGTGCACCCAGATAAGCCAAATGTGAACGCAGAATCAGCTGTGCTAGTACACCAGATATGTGAACGCGGATTAGGCGTTCATTTGAGTCTCCTTTTTCTTTTCCCAAGAAGGATTTGTTAAAGATTAATAAGGACAGAAGCTGTGATATAAAAACACTCTTTGTTCAGTGTTCAGTGTAAGGTAGCTTGTCTTGGTTTTTTGGTTTTTTTAATGAGAGGGCAGAAAATAATTTATATTTTTTATGTGCAAACACATAGACACAGAGAGCATGTACTTCCTTGTATATACATAGATAAAATAGATACCTATAAATATAAAATATCTATAAAGTAGATATGAGTATTTATGTACAGATGCGTACTGAGTACTGACGGGTGACTGAACACTGGTACAAGTTGCCCAGAGAAGCTGTGGAGTCTCCATCACTGGAGATGGTCCTGGGCAGCCTGCTCTGGGTCACCCTGCTTGAGCAGAGGGGCTGGACAAGGTGACCTCCAGAGGTCCCTCTCAACCTCAACCATTCTGGGATGCTGCAAAATTCTCATATATGAGAAAAATACATGCTTTAGTGGGGGACAGTATTTAAAAATGTCTTGGGTGCTTTCTGTACACCAAAAATGAATTTTATACTTGGCTTCTCGATAATGGTGTGATTTTAAACAAAAAAATCTTCGTTTTGCTTAAAACTTTGTATGTCTGGACATTGAAGTCAAGACACATAAAAATTAGGTAGTCTGATATGCTGCAGAAGAAACCTGTTTTCCAAAAAAATTAAAATGTCTGAAATAAAACATCCAGTTCTAAAAACAAACCCCAAGCAAACATTGTCAGCTACAGAGAGGGTAAGGAGATACAATACAGTTTCCTGAAAAATCATAATTTTCCCAGGATACAAAGTTGAACAGCCTAATAAGGAGATCATACAAAAAGAAATATTTAACATTTCACAGGAAGGCATTTTTCATACCTTGGTTGGAAGACTTTCAACTCAACAGTTGCTTTAATCAGTTTAGTCAATTATATTCAGGGGAATCACTTCAAAAGCACAAGAAAATTTCATGTTATGCCTTGTAAGTGATGAATAACTTCTAGACTGTTCCCTTCTTAAACCCATACAAAAAAGATAAAAAGATTAGCACTTCCCATAGCACCTTCACTTTCCAGGATTGCCTTGAAAGCGGTGAGTAAAGCACGGCAGATTTTAAAAATGAAGAGGCTATTGTGCAGAAATTAATTGATGGCCTTGTTTTGACTGTGTGATAGCAGCTCAAGTAATGAGTATAGACCTTGTTTCAGCGTTTTGCTTCCCAGCACCTGGCAGAAAAGTCAGTGAGCTGAATTCCAGCAGGTAAATTCTCTTTTTTGGAAGCAGACAGGCTTTTTGAAGTGGGTAAACTAACTCCTCTCTCGGGTGAACTTTTTTCTTTCTAATAGGCACTTTTCCTTTCAGGCACTCAACTCTTTTTCCACTCTGTACAGAAGCTCCTTCCTTTCAGGCAGGTAAACTTTTTCCTCCCCCCTTATTTCCCCCTGGTAAGCAAACATAACCTAAAAGAAAAGGACAGATTAAAGCTGTTTGCCCATAAAACTCTGTCTTCCTATACTAGGAATTTGTCTTGTGACCTACTTCCTTAACACTGTTTGCTATTGAGCAAGGACAAAACCCAAATGTCATTTCACGACATAATCCACTGTCAAAATTGGCACTAGCCAGCAGGCCTGCTGGTGGTCACTCACAGATAACAACTGTGGAGCAGGCATAGCAAATGAATTTTTTCCACAGAATATGGTAAATCAGGGTTGAAGAGTATTGGGAAAGAAGGGTGGGAAAACTTGTGCTGCCTCTGTCATGTCTCATATATTCTTGAGACTTATGTTTCCAGTACTTGTCAATGACTTGTCAAGCTGGCATTCTTCAGAAACACGCCATTAATTAGTATCACATAAACATGCTATGTGTATTTTTTTTACAGTACCAGTAGTGGGTTTATTACTTACCCGTTCCTCCATTAACAGCATTAATAAACACATATACGCTGGCTTTATAAGGTGATGATCTTAGTACAATTAAGTTTCCAAGTAGTAACTAATGCTTTGGAACCATCATGCTTAAAAGATTGTAATATTGAAGTGTTAAAGTTTGCCATTCTGAAAATAGCATTTCCTTTGCCTTTTGACTGAGACCACAGTTTACAGGTTTATTCTTTGTACAGGCCCAAACACATGCATCCTGTTTATAAAATGCATTGCACAGTAACAGTAAATAAAAGTCCCGCCCAGTATTGTGCCAAAGAAGAGCTTCTTGAAATAACAAAATCTTTGCAAGCTTATTTTGCAAGTCTTCATTCTAAATCAAACAGGATAGTATGGAAAGATGTCTGTGTTTTGAAACACTGAAAGACTATGTTGAGATACTTAGGTTGACATCCATTAGAAGAGTCTAAAAATTAAATGCAAATGTCTGAACCAAGTTTTGAAATTTATATCACTCAAGGTGAAATTCCCTATACATTAAATTTTTATATTTTAATGGGAGAAAGAAGACATTTTTATTTTTTAAAAACTTATCACCGTTTTTGTCTCAGCATTTGAAGTACTCTTTAGGCTATTTATTAACATTTGTTCCTGAAAGCTCCTCTTTTCTACAGATCATGTAAATGCTTCCAATTTCGTAGGAACAACTAGCTGAACACAGATATTCCCTGATAGGAGATACATGCCCTATCTCTTCGTGGACTTTGATAGATGTCACTTAGTATCATGTCTCCATTTTCACAGTCACACAAAAAGAGCACAAAAATTAATTTGCTTTTTGGCTTCCTTGACTGGCATCTTCTTTGCAGCTATGCACCTCATCTTATTAACATTGCAGTGCACCTGATTTAACATGCAAGGTGACTGTGGGATACCTCCTCATGCTGAGCAGATGGGAGAGGTGCCAGACCCAACGGACATGATTTCGTTTGTGCAGGATGCCAGGTTTATCGTCACTGCAGTGCTGCGGAGGACAGCGAGGCAGCTCTGTAAAGGCCCTGGGTAACTTGTTGGTTGTCGGCAGCACAGCAGAATATTTTCACCGTACCTTTGAGCGCATGGAAGATGTATTATATTTCCTGAAGTATACCATGCATATTTAATTGAGCTTTTTGCCCAGTGAGTCTAAGATGTCATATTGGTGCTTATTCAGTGCCCTTACACAAGTCTCGGACATCAGTTCTTGTTTTTTCCTTTGCATTATATTCTCGTGCAATAACTGCCTATTGCTTTTAGTCATTTACTGCAATATTTGCTGTGGATGCAACAGGTGAAAATAAGCAACGCTATGGCTTTTGCAGATGTTAGATAATGTCTCATGTGGGCCTGGTACCTGGAGATAATTACACCTTTTAGTAGATTTACACTGCCCATTTTGTTGCCTGTCACCTGGGGAATAATTATATGCTACCTACCTGCTTTTTCGTACTGTTTTATCAACTATTTCTTTTATTTATGTACAATGGAACTATTGGGACCAGTAACTTTTAGTTCCTTCATTTATCAAAATATTTAACTAGCATACTCCAAGGTAAGTCATCATTAAATAATGGTTCAGGGCACTGCTGAGGTTAAGCTTAAATCATTATAGTTCTTGCTCCAAACCCCCCAAATCTTCCTTCTGGCAGTGCAAAAACCTTGACAGCTATGGACTCAGGTCACACCATTTAGTATCAAGGAACTGTCAGATCTTGTTTTCCTTTTGCTATTCTGCTCATTAGTCAAAGCAGATTCTTTGCTACAGGAGGTCTGCATGCTGCATCCTAACCCAGTACATCCTCAGGAGTGTGATTCCAGGGTGATCCACCATACGGGGTGAAAATATCAGTGCTCTGTCACAGTACACTGACTGTAACATCTTCCTGCATTCACTTACACAGCCTGGCAGTTTTGCAAGTAGCCACATTAAAGAAGCAGTCTTCAATTTCTCTTTTAGCTTTTTTTTTTAATATTCTTTTTTGTAATGTACCTTGTGGAATTAGGGTTTTCCCGTAGCCCAAATACACGTGTAGCAAAGTCCTCAGCAGATGGCAAGTACTTGACGGTATGTTATTTGTGGATGACTTAAACAAATCAAAGACTCATCCATAATTGAAAGGTAAATAGAGGGAATTTCAGCTATAGAAAAACATTTTTCTATTTCCTTCATAATCTATTTGTAAAATACATGTGGAATTGAACTACAGTGTTTTATTGTAACTTACGTAGTTGCCAGATACTAGAAACACTGCGTTAAGTTGCCAAAATGTGTCAGTCTTCCACAGAAAAAAGCACGCACCTGTTAGATTTTTACTTTTGTTTTATAAAAGACTGAACAGATTTTTGGGGTGTAGATAGGTAGATATCTTTTGCATACAGAAATATTTTCAGAAGAGCATTGCAACACAAAGTCAAACACAGACTTTTCTAGGAAATATCAGAACTAAAATCTACTGTTCAAAAGACATTCAAAATCAGCCCCTCATGCATCTTAATTGTGGGGGTGTGAATGCAGCATACTATTTTTCCTCCTGAGCCTTGATTCATACAGAATACAGAATGGACTATAGAAAACTGAATACAGCGTAGGAAATCGAATACCCAGATGTCCACTAGTTTGTGTTTCTTTGTGATTCATCCCAGTCCTGCTCTACTGCATTTGTCAGCATCTGAGTGGCCTTAGTTGAGGCACTGTTACCTCTGGCTCAGGACATGCTTATTCCAGCTTTCCTTCATCTTTCTGGCCTTGGGCACTTGTTCCAGATGCCATCCTGGAGCTTTAGCACTGCTTTTTGGGCATTATTTGGGAGAACTTCAGCATGCTTGGCCACAGCTGGCACGCGTCATCACCATGACCTTCCCTTTTGGTTTTCCTGTCACAGCTTGGGTCAGAATGCTCCAAAGACATCACTCATTTTTGTCATCATAGTTCTCCTGTAAGAAGGGTCTTTCCATTTTATGGGTGAGGAACTTTGGCTAGCAACGTTAATGGCAAACCAGCTCATTTTAGGGTTGCAAGTTGAAAACCTTTTTTTTTTTTTTTTTTTTTCTACTATTATTATATTTGGGGGTTTTTGTATAAATTTAAATTTATAATTTGTTAAATAAATGAGCTGCTACTCATACCTCATGGTGAGCATCTAGGATTACTTGAATACCCTGATCATTATGAAAAGATGACTCAATAAAATGAGAATTTGAGGGAAAATGCAGGAATCTGATTAGAGAATTACTTGAATACCCTGATCATTATGAAAAGATGACTCAATAAAATGAGAATTTGAGGGAAATGTAGGAATCTGATTAGAGAGCCACAGTCTCTTCTTGCAGTACACCCATTTGTTAAACATCAGAGTTCACGTGCATTGCTATAAACACTGCAGTTCAACTCTGCAGTTAACCTTAGGTTGTGCCCTGACCACCCAAAAAATGGAGGAAAACAGTGGCTGAAAGTCTCACTGCCTAAAAGCATTCCCCAGGTATGAGGAGCTGTTGGCTCTGAATGCATTATACTGTCTGTTTTTTCTCTGTCTTTCCCCAGTGTTTGTCATACAAGCTTCATTTTACAGTGCATTATGGTAATCCTGAGGTAGCACGTAGAGAACCAAAGTGTTACAACACCGTCTTGAATAGGCTCTCCTTTCTGTTGAGCAGAATTGATGTTCTGTGCAGGAAAACCTTGATCTATGATTCCTGTTATATCTAGCATTGTTATTCTTAAGAACACCATTTTGTTTTTAAAATCACTGGAAATATTCTGATATTAGCCACACAGTTACATGTAGGACAGGACTAATGAAGAAAATGGGATCTGAAATGTATACCATGAAGTGAATTAATTTTATAAGGACAGATAAATGCATCAGAATTGAAAGGTAAGTATTCTAATAAATAATAATAATAGGATTGTTTCAAAAATATTGCTATCTAATAATTTATAGTAAAAAGCTATTTCAGTAATCCGTTTTCACTCCAATAGCAATGAACGTGTATGCTTAGTTGTTCTTATTCTTTAATATAACGTATAAATAATGTTCTTGTTTCAATTTATTTTAAAGTACCTGAGGTGGGATTCATGTCCTCAGGTTTAAGCTGTCTACAGAGGCCCCCTTAGAGCAGACAGGGAAAACTAAGCAGTTCCCTGACATGATTCATCGTACCCTGAGGAAGGTGCCTGAAGTAGGTCAAATGAATCACCTCGGTGAAGTGACTGCAGCCCTCTCTTTAACTGCACAGGTGGCAAGCTCAGCAAAGGTGTAAGCATCTACTGTATTTTCATCTAAAATCAGTAAGATAAATCTTCCTCTTATGTAGGATTGTGTTTGTATATATGTGGAGGTTTAGGACTCTCTTCTTTTTTTTTTTTAAGTTGCTCTTCGCTGCATCTAAGTGGTATAAAACTGGGAAGATGAATCACAGGAAGATGTTGTCTAGGATATCAAAGTGGCCTCATATATCCTTTTGTATAAACACTGGTACTACATTAAATTGCTTTTGATCACAGTACGATATATATGAAGAAATTATAAAATCCAAGTGCTTGCATATTTGGGGAAAGAGAGGTAAATATGAAGTAGGAAAAGCTGCATATTCAGCTTTTCAACATTACTTTTAATGTTTTTTAGGATCTGTACTAATTCATAGATGCAGGAGAGCCACCTGGCCCTGGAGAGTGCCCATACAAATCCACGGATGTCCACAAATGATCAAAGATCAGCCTTAAAAAGTAGGCTGGTGTATTTAAAGCAGTTGGTGATTCATTCAGCATGTGTGCAGTAACCGTATATGATATATAAGGTAATGCCATCACTAGCAACTCCATTATACCTGCTTTGCTGTTCACCTCTTCTCCCATGTTCCTGCTGATAGACATCTATGGTTTGGAAGGAGTGCTGATATAAATTAAAAAATAAATATGAAAAATAGTATAGACTTCATTGAACCAAGTCTTTGACATAAACATGAAAAGGTTGTATATATTCTTACTAATTTTTGGTCCCATGTGAAGCAATGCTGGTTAAATACATAATTTTTTTCATTCACAAACATCTAAACCTTTTATTCCCAGCGTTGTTCTGCTAAACTACAAAGTGTCAGTGAAATGAAAGTAGGATTAGAATTAGCCCCTAGTACTAGGGTTGTGATAGTGGACTGTTTCAGGCAAACCTATTTTGAAAAATTACCATTGAAAGGAAAACACAGTGACCTTTAAAATTGCTTTCTGACTCCAATAATCAATGATCTTCGAACTAACATACTCCAGATTTTGAAACATCCTTTTCATGATTTCAAATAATGTTACTATATTTAAAAACAAACAAACAAATAAAAAAACCCACCAGACCCATAAACAGAGGGTGGCAATTCCAGGCAGCCAGCAGTGATCATAGGCAGCACGTCTCCAAGAAAATTATTTTTTGAGGGTGCTAGATCCTAAATTGAGCTGTGGACCAAATACAGTTATTACCAAGAGGCCAGGTAAAGCATAATAGATACACAGAAAATAGTACAAATTAACATATGCTGCAAAGGGGTTTAGCAACATAAGTCACTCTTGGAGCTTGTAATTAAAACATGCAGGCAAGATCTGTAAGAATCCCCCCCTCCCAAAAATGAGGATGTGTTTTCTGACTGTTGGCTCCCCAGAATTTTCTCTAGTTCAAAGTAGAACTTTCTGCCATAGATTATATATACAGCTTAGAGTAATTCTTCAGCAATACCTTTATGATACAAAAGCATGCTTACATTTGCTTATACTTTCATGTGTTCCTTGACGAGTCATTTTAGGGTCATACCTTCATCAAAGGTAGCAGAAAGGATAGTTGTATCTATGAACGTTTTTTAATTAAGCAGGCCATTTTTCCTCCTCCTAAATAAGGTAGTGATGTTCTGTGTCTGATGAATGTAACCTTTCTCAAGAAGACTAACAATCTGCCCACAGGCTCCCTTCCTCTACTTATGGCACCAGTTGAAATACACGGGATCATTCTTTGAAAGTGTAGGGGTTTATGTAACTTTATAAAGGGACTACCAGGAAATCAAGATTTTTTTAATTATAAGAAAGGTAACTGTGAATTTGCATCTCCTATACAATGTTACATTCAAAATATTTCCACTAAGACCGAGAATTTATCATTATTATAATTGAAATTATCAGAATTTAATCATTGTTAGGCCAGGAAAAGACAAAATAATAATGCCGTTAGAATTTTTACATGTATGTTTCTTGGTTCCTTGCTTTTTTCCTGGTGCTGTGTTCCCCCTCCCCAGCTCCTCAGGACCCTTAAGGTCAGAGGTTTCACACTGGTGCTGGCAGTGGGGGTATCATAGTGAGCTGGCAGCATCTGGAATCCTTCCTGTAGACAAACACCATGTTGGTCATGTGAATGGTTTCTTTTTCCTCCCTCCAGGAACTGCTCAGGGTAATTTTAGTATGTTTGCTAATGTGCTTTTACACCTTCCTTTTTCTTCATTGGTCTTCAGTCTTTTACTTTTGTTAGACACTTTGTTCTTTTTGCTATCCCTAAAACCAGATTTGTCCAGCTCAGGTCTGCATTTCTTGAACTGACCGTGGGTGAGTTGCTTATGGGTGTGAGGTCTCTGTGCCTGTGCCCCATCTCTATCCTCCCGTGCCTGCTTTTCTCTGGGCTGCATCCTGCATCCCCGGTGTCCCCAGGCTGCTGCAGTCCTACCAGACCTGTGTTCCTTTGCACTGCCTCTTTGCATTAGAGCTGTAAGTATCCTGCGCTATGCAGAGTAACTGCTTGTTACCGCTACATCGGTATAAACCTATGGCTGTACCATGTGAAGATAAACAGGAGTAGTATGCAGTAGCCATTGTCACCTGGTCCGTTAGAAAAACTGCTGTCACAGCTTGAACAAGTGAAGCAAAGCTGCAGTAGGTTAAGAATAGTTCAGACAGAGGAGAGGGGACAAGCCTCAGTCCCGAGGCCTCACCGATTCAGCACAAAGCTTATGGCCTGTTTCTAGCTGCAGCAATACTGTACTGCAGGGCTGCGTGGTTACAGCAGCGTGATGCTTATTGTTAAAACGTTATTTGTTAAGATGTCGTTTTCTAATTAGTTTTACCACAGAGTGGTATCTGAGATGCTATAAAATATATGTACCATAGAAAATAATTAACATGCCTTAATGCTTTGATCATTTAATTTTGTCAAAAGAGACATGATCAAAGCAACCTCTGTAGTTTGGAGATGTTTTTACGTTTTAGTAAAGAATCTGGGCATGTATGTCTTAGTTATTCTTATAGTCATATGAATGTATATTAAAGCTAAGTTAGTTGTTAATTTACATTTACAGTTAAACACACAAATGGAAGTAGCATGATCTTCAGAGTCTGACTACGGGCTGATCCCATGATATCCTATTGCAGTGTCTTAGGTGACTCTGGGCTTATTTTGTGTCATGACTGACGACTCTATTCCCTGTTGTGGGTCTGGTCTTGACCATTAATGATAGCATTCCCATTCAGAGGTTATGCAAATCTGAAATTCCTCTTGCAATTGCTGTTGGGCTATTCTGAAATATTCATCGTGGTTTTCCAAGAAGAAAACCCAAGTCAATGTGGAGTGGGTAGTGGATTCAGGGCTGAAGGTAAACAGCTACTGAAGCTAATTAAGGACAATGAATTTTCATTTGATGCTTTTATGAGGATTTAGTACTAAAAAATGTGGAAAGCTGTAGATATATGTGTAGGTATATTGGGAATGAAAACCTCACCATTGCTACAAATGCGATACTGCTGGTATTTACACTTTTCAACTGACTGTCATTTAGTAAGATGACATACATTTTAAAAATCATTTGCATTTTCTTGCTGAATTACCTGTGTCTGCTTATGTGCCTTTCCATGGATTGTTTGGTCTGCTTATTATAAATGGTCAAGCACTGTCCCGTATCTTCGACAGGTTGTCTTAAAAATGGCGGCGACCTTATCTGTGCATAAGGAGGAGATTATGACCCAGCTGTCATGTAACCGTCGAAATTGTCTGTCTCACCCTTTCTGTGTCAAGAGACTTTTGGCAGGAACATAATATTCCCTTCAAAATCAGTTTGTTCCTTTGCCTTTTTTTCATATATTCCATTTATCTGATTCTCCTTCTTCCAAACAGTCTTCAGCCCTGCAGACTGATTAGATCCTAATTCTTTTGGCATGCTGTCAACTTGTCCTAGTCAGAATAACTATTAGGCCTTTGCTTTTGCTACTCCTCTGCAATTTTGTTTCCCTTTCTGTGCTTCATGTCTTTTCTTTGTGATTTTCACCTATTTTGCCTGAAGCTGTCTTCTGACAATATGTTACCACCTCTCTCTGTGAATTTGTTCTTTGCCTGCCCAAGTAATTTATTTATGTGTTAGCTTCCTCTTCACCATTATCCAGCCTGTTTGACTTTTTCTGTATTGCTTTTCATACTGCCTCAAATCCCTAGTATGTTATTAACAATTTGAAGCAGGAGGGCTTTTGTAGCTTTTAATGCAAGAACTTAATCATGCTGATGGTGTGTTTTTAAATGACTGAAATTCCTTGTGCTTGCACACCAAGATAACACCTTGCATGTGCCTGTAACAGCTGTGGAACCGAACATAGACTTCAGTAAGATATTTATTATTTTTTTTCCCCTTGGCCGTTAAATGACATATTTAGATTACATGCCAAACTGAATAAAAATCAGTCCTTAGATTATGTTCTATTCCTATATTTAAATTGTATGTATTGGGGGTGGGAGGGATACGGAACACAAAACATAACACATTGTGTTCAATTGAAACAACACTTCAAAGCCTGGTGCTTGAACGTGACAGAAATTTCATGCCACATCTTGTTCCTAAACTCTAGAAATAAATGGAGAATCATGTACAATGCAGTATAGGGTTTCTGTTCCTTTTCATTAGTTCTTCTGTAGAAAAAAAAGTGTGATGAAGGTAGACAGTAGAAATTCAACAGCAGAAAGATCAAAACAACCCCACCTTTATTCCCCTTGCACCTCGCAGAAAGCTAAAATGCTAACATGTTGGATGGAATTACTCACTGACGTATTTGGTATGTTGATGTCATGCTAATTATGTTTTCATAGAAAACTGGTGGATACTGAATTTCTTAGATTTCTTGTCACCGTAAATTCTAGTTACTAGCTATCATCTGTGGTTTAGGGTTTTTTTGTTTTTTCTTTTGGTTTTTAATTTTTAATTTTCATTGGGAGCCTAATTTCATGCGTGCTACCTTTCTAGTAAAAGCCATGTAAGTAGCCACACATGGGACCATAAGTTCAAACAATATTAGTGAGTTTTGTATGGGCTTTTTCCAGCTTACCCATAAAGCTATTCCTCTGGGCAAGATACTCCGTTTCCAATCTTGGTAAGGAAAATGAACAAAAAGTAATTTTATCTTTCTGTATTATGTTTTCCCTCTGTGGAATAGGTCTGGAAAGACAGGAAAGGCTTGACCCTGAGGCAGACACTGGCCCAAAGTTGTAGATCATGAGACCCAACTCCTTAGAAGGAAACCACTTGAAGCAGGCAAGAAATGTTTCTCACAATTTTTTGCAAGCCATTTTTATGAATACCGTGTGAATATTTTTCTGCCATATTGATTTTACTGATCAGGTTTGGAAAGATTATGTCTATGGTGGTTGTATAAAAGGAGGGAGGTAACTCTTACCTCTTTCCATCTCCCTTTAAGGGGATCTCTGTAGCTATCTGAACAGCAGGAGTAGCAGCCAAGTGCCCAGCCTTTCATCTTTGAGTCACCAGAGAGTCTTGACCATTTGTCTTGAATATAGACTTCACTAAAATCAGCTATATCTTTGTCACCTCCAGACTGGGTCCTAATGTACTTTCTACAGAGCTTATTGCATGCTGAACGTTCAATTAGAACTCTATAAACTTAATTTGCTTCCAGTGCTTCATTTGCTTCCAAGTGTAATTCTTGTTATTGATTTTAACTTATATTTAACTTTTATGGTGGTAGTCAAGCTTGCTTAAGAGGCTGCTACTTTTTCACTGCTGTGAAACCTGACCTAAGTATGAGATTTTAGCCATCGGAGACAACAATGTTCCTTTTGTCTAAAAAAACCTTAAAGTATAAACGTAGTGGAAATCATATTTAAAAGTTTTCAAGATAGTCTGCATAGCCTGTCTTCTGACATTTATGTAGTGGGGCTGGAAGACATCTGTAGAATGGCAGCCATTATTGGTCTGATCTAACATTTATTTACTCCTTTTTGAAACTCAGATTTTATTCTTGAGAAGTGTCTTTTAATACATTTTCTCATGAATACGCTTGTATTTTGCAACACACAGGAGACATCAGGCAAAATCCAATGCTGTTTTCTATTCATTGTCAGTCATTACTCTTCCTGATGACAGTGTCAGGATAACAATTGTATTGGGGTCTGCGAGTACTCTTTAATGACTGTCGGCCATGGGCTTTAACTTTTCCAGAAAATTTTGGAAGTTTCTTCATTTAAATGCTTATGCTTTGGTTTCCCTCTTTAAATTTTGCCTAAAAAAATATTTTAACATTTTAAAGATATAATATTATTTTGATGAGATCTCTTACAGATGGTTTGTACATAGCTGACTCCACCCAATGGCTTTTTGTGTAATAATCTGTTTTCAAACTAAAATCTAATATTCCATTTTTATTATGCAGTCCACCTTGTGACTTTATGTGCCATCTGGTATTGAACTTCAGCTCCAGCAGAATAGTACAGCGCGTAAAGGGCATACATCCCCTTTGATTTCCTGGACTGCGAGTATGTGTCTAGTAACCTCTGAGTCAGGTAGCATGCACAAATGTGGCAAATACGCGGTATCCTCATGCGTAGAACAAGAGCAGTCATTTTTCATGTAGTCACATGTATATGCCATCAGTCAAGAAATTCCAGGTTTTATTTTGAACTGTCCTACGGTTTTCTGAGATGTATGACTCTCGTGAGAACAGTCAGACCTTCAGATTCCCTAGTAGTTGAATTTTTAAATGATGTATGCCCTTTAGGTGAAGTTATTACTAACTTGTGAATGTTTTGAATTTTTTCGTAAATTTTCAGCATCAGTAGTGTTAGACCTATTGTCATAAAACACAGTTTGGCTTAAAATAACATAAGGAAAAATGAATATAGAAAAAGACTGAAATACAGTGATTATTTGTGATTTAAAGATTAATAAATTAAACACTAGTGAGCTTTTAATGACAAAACAGATGAAAACTGTTTCCACTAGAGAAAGCAGATATTGAATACATGTGGGTAAATACAGAAATTATGGAAGAGGTTCAGTTTGGAGAATAATAATAAAAATGTTAAAGTTAATATATTTTTCTCTAGAATGTTGTGAAATTGTTGTAGCCATGCGTTGTCAACAGTGATTCCATGCTTCCTTCAAAGCAGTCCTCCAACCAGCCATCCTTCAGGCTGCTAGGAAAACTGGAGGAGGAAAGCCAGAAAACTTCCTTCCTACCCTGTCTAATATTATTGATGAAAACTATATATTCCTTGGGCATATTTTTTTTTAATTTCTGTAAGTCAGCATTTTAAAGGAAAATCTTTCATTAGAAATTATTCAGCTAGGATGTGCTACTGTAGTAGTGGTTGATTTCTGGGAGGCAGGAAGATTTCCAGCTGAATAATGCCGCCTTCTTTCCAGAAACTCATAGGGGCTGCAAAGGAGTGTCCCCATCCATTGCAGTGACCTTTCTTAATTTGCGCTGATAAGGTTTTAAGCATGTGGCTGCATGAAATGTAGTAAGTAGAAATGAAAAGCATATTCAATACTTAATAACATTAAGACAGCCAATACTTCATCAGAGAAACTACCCAGCGCTCACAAGAAGAGTCAAGCCATTATAGAAAAATCAGCAGAGAGAAAATGTAATTAAAACTCTTTTAACAGCTTCTTTTCTGACAGTGTTTTCAGTTTTTTGTGACTTTGACATTTTCTATATTTATTCGCTTCTTGAAATTACTTTTTTATTATGGTTAGTATTAAATAGTGATAAGGAATTGAAATTTGCTAATAAAAGGAATGACTGGAGCAATGGTAAAAATAGTGAAGTAATAGGAAGATACAAAAGTACATAAAATACTGTAACATTGTTTTGCAGAAAGGTCTGGTGGTTTTCTCCTGCTTATATAACACCATTGTTTTGCTTAAAATTTTCTTGTGACCATTGGTTCACTCTTTTCCAAATGACTGGGCAGGTTTTAATTTTCTGCTAATCAACATATTTCAGTGATGTTCCTCTGGTTTTTTACTGCCACAAGAGCTATCTTTAGAAAAAAAAAATATTATGCATAGATTAGAAAACCAAGCTGCTAACTCTTTACTGAAGTAGCAACATCTGTGTTGCCACCTACCCAGCAGACACAGATTTTTAAATTTGGGATTCTTCTATAAAGTAGTATGCTAAGTTTCTTAGCCAGGCAGTAAAACCAAACAAATGGATTCTGCCAAACAAGACTCCTGAAGCACACTAAAGCATTTTTTCTTAACAAGCCTCTCATTAACAAATCAAGAAATAGTTGAAATACAAACTATTACATAGGCATAAATGGTTTATAGATCAAGATAAGCCTTAGGGGATTCAAGACTTGTCCGAAAAATTATGATTATGCCATTTCAGGGAGAGCACTTGCCAAAGCATCAGCTGAAGCGGGAAGCTCCATCTCATTGTAACTGTAACTGCTAGATGCTTGAGCGAGTCCTGAATGAAAGCAAGATGTAAGTGATCATTTCAGTCAATGGGAGGATTTCTGCTGCTACACAAACCACGTAGCTAGTGAGGATGGTTGACAGGAGAGCCTCAAGCCAGGTGGAGCTTACTATAAATAGACAAATATGAGAAAAATGTAAAAAGTAAACAGGTTTTGATAAAACAAACAAGAATTCTCTGCACATAATTGAAAGTACACTTTAATGACAACTCCTAATGAAAGAGCTTTAAAGCAGGTCTGGTTAAACTCTATCTACCAAGAGTGAGAGCGTCCAAAAGCTTTGCTGGGCTGAGGAGACTCATTTTGGGTTGGTGTTCTGCCTCGTTTCTACCTGGCATTACTCCTTTTATCTTTTTTGTTTGGCTTTTTTTTTTGTTTGTTTGGGTTTTTTTTCCCAAAATTATTTAAGCTGATAATATAGTATGCATCAAATGCCAAATGGATATTCCGTGAGAAGCAGCATATAAATATTTCTACTGACAAGTCCTCTATTGAGAGATAAGTCACACTTAGAAGTTTGAGGATTTCCGCTTTGTTGTTTGTGTTGTGCTGTGAAAGACTAGGTGGAGGGCTACCACCATGAATTCTCTTATACAACTCATCTTCCCTACCTGACCATTAGATTATACTTCTGCAAATAAGGTATTGTGTTACTTCTGTGTCACCCAAAGTTGTCTGAGTCTTGGTGAAAGCTTGCCACAATGAAACTGCTTAGTTTGCTTTAACTTATTTACCATTGGACATAAATATACATTAAAACTCTTCACATAGCTTACAGGACAGCAGTAGCAGTTTCCATATGAATGGGAACATGGGAATCCCACACATTTCTCATAGTCCAATGCAATAGATAAACATTAGATGCAATAAAGTGTTACAAATGGATACAATAAAAAGGACATGACAGGATCTAAGTATGGAATAAATTGATGTAAGCTGTATGCAATAAGCGGAGGATTAGAGTGGGACATGGTAGACTAGACCTTAGCTATAGTAACAGTTCTACGAAGGAGATAGTCCTTTGAGATCTATTGAGACAATGGGTTTGAATCACTTTTGGACACAAGACCTAATTTTTAAGATCAATGCAATCCTAAGATTTAATGCAGTTATGTACAAAGCGTGGCATAATTGCATTTTCCTTGCTTTTCAATTATGCCTGCTAAAATTAATCACTTTAGTTAAAGAAATTTTGCATATTTTTAAAAGCAGGGAATGTAAAAAATTGTTAGGTGTTTAAAATTCTTGCTAAAGAGAAAAAATCTCAGCAAGCGAAGTAACGCTACTGATCTGCAGAAAATGTCATTTTAGTCATTCATTAAAATTTGATTTAAAAAAAAATGCCCAAACTTTGTTTTTTAACATCATAATTTGGTTAAAAAGACAGCTCTTAATAAAATATGAATTTGCAAGGAAATTCTTCCCCTCCTGTCCAGAATTAAATTTAAGTGGGTTTACATGACTGATTTACTAATACTATTTCTTAGTGAAGGTGGTGAAAGCAAAGGTTGTATAAACAATTTGCTCTTGATCATTTTTGATGTTGAAGTACTTCTCTAAAAGCTATTTAAATCTGCCAGCTCTGTGTGTTCCTCCATTTTCTCATTTTTCAGAAGCATGAGTGGATAATGAAACTACCTAATGAAAAAAAATCCACAGTGTTAACAGTTAGAAATGCTTATTGCAAATGCAAACTGGAAACGTTGTCCAATTGATTTATTGTTGTAAATATATGCAGTGGAAAGCATAAGTGTTTCTACTACATAAATTACCTCCTTCCTATGAGCTTTTCTTCTGTGGCACTACCCCTGATATATCACCATGCATTCGAGCCACCAGCTCTGTTGAAGTCCATTAGAAATTCCACTTCATATAATACATTTCACTATTATAGCAAAAGTCTTTACTCCCAAGAGCACTGTAATACATTTTTATGATGTAATTGTCCACAGCCTGGAGAGCACCTGTTAGCTAAATCTGATTTAGTACATTGCTGCTACCACTGGTAAAATACAATGCTGTATAGTAAAGTAGTTAGGAAGCAAAGTAAGAAGTTGATCTGTGTCTGTGTATGTGTGTGTACACATGTGCGTGAGATTTAACAATACTATACTTCTGTATTTTTTTTCTCCTACTGAAAAATCTCATTCTGTATGTGGCAAAGACACAAAGATATATTTCTGGTTAACGTGTGGTTTGCAACACAAAACTTCATGTCAAAAGGAAATGATAGAATAATGTCAGTTAGCAATGATAGCCAATAGATGCATACTAATACTACTGCTGTCAAAATGCATTCAACAGTTTGATTGTTGTTATATCAGGTGCCTTTTTAGGAAACTTAGACTGAAAGTTGTAGTATTAAATATTTGAAAAGATTACTGTGTACATCTGGAATAATTGCATTTGCTATTTCTTGATGTAGTTTCATAACATAGTCTGTTTTCTGAAATCGTTCAAGGTCCATTCTGTTAAGTTCATCTAAATTGTCATGCTCAAATGAAAAACTTAACATCACGCATTCTGAGTTGTCATATATTTAAGACATATGAGCAGATGTAACCTGAGTGCAGAGATGTCAGAATAATTATTAGTAATGCTGGAATACCACTTTTTTTTTCACCTGAAAATGTTTCTGGTGAGGAATCCTTCAGACAACATATTAGGCGTAGCTCTTTCAGGTTATGGGTTTCCTGTTATGTGTTTTCAGACTTAAAAAATAGTTACTCCATCTCCCAGTTTGTATTTATGTAAAAAAATGTTGTTAAACACCAAGTAACAGCTGATTATGCAGCTAAAAAAAAAAAAAAAAAAAAAAGATTTTAAGTCCTAGGTTTGGCAAGCTTCTAAATAAAGTAAATTAAATTTATATATTTGAAAACTTAAATTGCCATTTTTTTCTGAGCCTGTTGATCCTGACGACCTTGTTTTGCTAAATATTGGACTATCTGCAATGGATGGCACAATTTTATACTCTATGGGCTTAAATTAAATGCCAAAGAGCTTCAAAAGCCATTTTAATTGCTAAAATGAAAAGATGACACACATCAAAGAATCTTTGTTTCAGGCTGATGCCTACCATAGTGCTTTTTTCATATCCATTTAAATCTGTTGGTTAGACTTCATCCTTGTTATGGAGTCCCTGTATGCTCTTATTTTTTTAAGACTGCAACATCACAATTTCAGAAGGAAATCAAGAATTAAATTGCTGTGTTCTGACTTTGAATCACAGCAGTATCTGGGTTTACATGATGCTCTTCCATTCCTGTTTTTCTCCCTTTGCCTTTAAGGCTGTATGTTCCATGGACTGGAAACCCAGCGGTGCTTTGTGCTCCAGCCTTCAGTCTAACCCAGGGTGTACCCTAAAATGGAGCATATTTAGGCCCTCACCTCCTGCAGAGTTTCAGTGTATCCTACCCATGGTAACCTGCTTAGCAACAGTATGTAAATGGGAATTTGTAAAAAATTATACAAATGGCAGACTTAATAATCTCCACCAGATATTCTTGAAGCTATGCTGTTAACTGGTAAACAATGAAGGTGCCTTTGAATTCTCAGCAAGCTACACTTCCAAGAGAGATCTCTCTGAAACTGATGAAGTAACGCCCGAACTCTTCATTATTGTCAACAATACCAAATACTCTTTTGAAAGCTTTTCAGCATCCTTCCAAATTTAGAACTATAATCTCTGTTTGTATGTGTGTATATGCATAAATACATCCAGATTTGCAAAAGTGCTATACTTTACTGCGAGCTATGTAATTATGAATATTCAAATAGTACTTAAGCCAAGAGGAAGGAGCAGAACTCCCCAAATGATTTAATTTTCAGAGTTCTTATTATCCACAGTTCCCACAAGTTATAACTGGATCTGCTGCTCAAAAAAATCTGTATTTGGTTAAACTTCAATACTCCCTGAGTTTGGGTTCTCCTTTTGGGCATTCATTTCTGAAATTATAGTTAGAAATGTTACTTTACATGTGATTTTATCTCTCAAGAATTTTTTACTTTTTGTAGAAGAGAAGTTTTTGTTTTTCTGTAGAAACCTATGGTGGATTCTATTTGTTAGATTATGTGAATAAGACTGACATGCTGTTAATCTTACAGTAGTTTGCTGTCCATGTAATGCTGCATGTTTCTATCCATAGCCAATTAACACCGTAAAGGGTTTTGCTAATGTAAGAAAGACATACTATTAAAATGCTAGTTGCCTAAAAAGAATTCAAAGGGAAAACCATGTTGATTTAGTTTAGAATTAATTGTGAGAGAAGAAAACAAAACACGTCCATACTGGGTCTGGCTGGAATGGAGTTTGTTTGTGGTAGCCGTATGGTCCTACGTTTTAGGGTTTATGACCAAAACAATGTTGGTCATAAGGGTTGTTTCAGCTGTTGCTGAACAGCACTTGCACAGCATCAAGGTCTTTTGTTTTTCACGCTGGCCTGCCAGCAAGTAGGCTGAGGTTGCACAAGAAGCTGGGAGGGGACACAGCTAGGACAGCTCACCCCCACTGACCCAAGGAATATCTCAGATGACATGATGTCGTGCTCAGTGATAAAAACTGGTGGAAAGGAAGAAGAAGAGGGGATGTTCCAAGTTTTGGAGTCTCTTTCCAAGTAACCGTTACTCTTGATGAAGCCCTGCTTTCCTGGAAATGGCTAAACACCTGCCTGCTGATGGGAAGTAGTGAGTGAATTCTTTGCTTTATTTTGCTTGTGTGTGCAGCACTTGCTTCACCTGTTAAAAATGCATGAATTTTCTCATATATGCCATCCCCATTTTCTCCCCCATCATGCTGGGGGGGGGGGCAGTGAGCGAGCTGCCTACTGGGGTTAACTCATAAGAAGGTCTTAAAACCTCGATTTCAAAGAGGCAACCCATCAGAAATCAGAAGACCTCTTCAGGGAAGCCAACTGAATGAAACTTGTCAAAGGTTCGAAAACAGAGGAGGTTTGAATAAAATTTCAGTCAAAAGTGTAAAAATCCCAAATCCAGGGCAGATGATACAAACCATAAGAAGGTAAACTAAAGGAATAGTGAACAAAACAGGAAACCTTTAAAAATAGTTAAAGAACGTGACTAGCCAGTCTTTTGTGGTTCAGAGAGAGATTAAGAACTGCCAAAAGTCAAGCTAGCAAAGCAGTATGTACCAAAGTTACTTTGTCTAATAAAAGAACCAGGAAAGAAGAACTAAAGCCTTTGTAACAACGAGAATGAGACTGAAGATAATTTATATATTGGCCAAAGCCTAAATAAAATGTTTTAAATAGGAGCATAACATCAACTAATAGATAAAGTAGGAAGGTTAATGGAGAAAGAGTATGACCACTGTATCCAACATAGATCTAAGTTGTGTTCAAAGGTCTAGACAACTATAACATAAAATTATAGATGTTATAGCAATAATTTTTAATAAAAATAATGAATGTCTCTACAGAAAGCAGAAAGCATGGTCCAGCCAGCAGATTTTTAAACCTGACCTCAAAAGAATGCAAAGCTTTACAGCTTTTTACATTAAAAGGAAAGTTAGATAAAATTTGCCATCAGGTTATGAAATGACAGCTTTGGTGGTGGCTGGTTTACTAAATGAAGTGCTGTAAATGCCATTTATTCTGCCCTCAGCAAAGTTTCTAATTTGGTAACTGTATGAGAAATTATTAGTTAACCTGGAGAAAAAGGTTGTTATGGTAAGAAGTTTATTATGGATAAAAAATTAGAGACAGCAGTAGCTTTTGTTGAAGGGGAAATTAGTGGAGAGGGGAGATCATTAATGTCATTAATGATATTCTTCCAGGAACAGCCTTAGAACTTACCTCTAAGACAAAAAAAAAAAAAAAAAAAGAAAAAAAAAGAGAAAATGTATCAATGATTTTCAGCACGAAAGTCAATGCCATTCTCCAGTCACAGGTACAATATATTGTGAGATATCTTCTTCACCTACTCAAGGGATCACGAAGGATTTAATTTGTTGTTTATGTAATTGGTAACTTTTAGTCTTTTTCTCTTAAAGTTCAGGAAGTTTGAGAGAGAAGCAACCAGAAAACTGATAGTGGCTTAACTGTGGAGAAATCAACCCTTCCTTAGAGCCTCTTGGATTACTGGTGAAAGCCTTAGTGATGTAATTTACATGAAAAATATTTCTTCATACATTTTGAAATGTATAATGAGGTAATTTTGGGTGTCAGTATTAATAATTTACTGTCCTATTTGGACTTAGGACTTAGATCTTTTAAACCTGATTGAGATTAATACACTTGAGATGGTACGATGCTTTAATGTTTCAATATCTGTACATAGTGGATTGGACAGCTAATAACAGATATAAAGAAGAGTTTTGGATGATCAAAATGAATGCACGATACTACTGCAGGAACACAGTCCATTTTCCTTCTCAGTTCAAGATCACTGAGAACATGGGGAAGATGACTGCTTTTCATCTAAAAACAGTGAAGTGGGTGAGTAGTTGAATTCTTTCCCAAACATTTACATTCAGCATGCATTTAGATGTTAAAAGGGTTGGCTTGACTCTTTCAGTCTTTAAGGCAAATTTGGCCAAATAAACATTCGCCAAGTTTTCATGCTGCATATTGTGAATTCCATTCTGATGGGAAAAGGATGAGGTTTATGTGTTACAAAACAACAAGAAACAAAATTGTTTAATTACTTTTATTGCTTTAATTGCCAGCGTTACAGATACATTCACAGACTCCATATACAAAATGGATGGAGACAATACATGGTAAGTTATATTAATGAACTGATGAAAAAAGAGAAGGCATAATTAACAATATCAAGGGAGGAGGAAGAGATATCTTCAGGTGCTGGGCTAGCTAAACACATGCTGAACTGACTAATTGAAGGCTGATAGATTTTAGCATGTTATTGTTAATGAAGCGTAAAGGTATGCCAAGGAATGCATCTCAACTCTCTCCTCAAAAAAAACCCAACAAAAAAAAATACAAAAAAGCAACCATGAATGGAAGAAGAAATTGTGGAGGAGGCTGGAGTGATGAGTGGTGTGAAGATGGGTGTCAAAGAACGTAAGTATAGTAACAGTGGCAAAACAGGACTGTCTCGGGGAGGGCAAGTGGAAGTTAAAGGAAACCATACCTAGCAGCTTTGTAACACATTGTTAGCAGCAATGCCTGTAACATCTGCATATAATGAAATCTAATTTTCTGTGGAAATTACTCACAAAACCTTTGATTTCTGTTTCACCTCTAATTATGATTGCTAGAGAATCGCTTTCAAAAACAAAGGAAAACAAGTGAAGAGGATACTTACGCCAGGTGCCTTTCTGAAATTACAAGGATTCAGATCATTAACTTTTGCATTGGATTTTGCTTTCTCACACACAAGAGTTTCTCAATCCATTCCACCAGCTTTTCAATATCAACGAGTAACAATCTTTAGGGTATAAACGTATCTAAGGTGCAGTGTGTCAGGAAGACAACGCACAGCATTTTTAACTTGGGAAAAGTCCTTAGTTTTTCTGGCCAGGTGAATTGAGGAAAACAAGAAATTACATGCATTTAGTCTAGAGGAGGCGGAGTGCTCCTTCCTGCTGGTGTTAGGCTGGGATTATATATCCTGAAGAAAATTACAGCTGGTGAGGGAGAGCTTTTTATGAAGAAAACATTGAATCTGCAATTCTCTATTCTTCAATGTTGAACTGTGGCTTTCTATGACAGTATTGTAGAGGAAATAGTGCTGATTCACATTACCACATGAAAAGCACTCATAAAAACTTGATTCCTAAGTGCCTTTTCAGTGTACCTTGAGGTGGCAGCTCCATTATGCACACTCCCCACGTGAACTATGGCCTTGTCTCTTTTTCAACTAATTTGCTCCTGGGGAAAACCGCTATTACAAAATGTCTTTGTGAAGCAGTAGAAAGAGAATTTTATTTTTTTTTTCTTCAGCTGTTTGAGCACAGATACCTTGAAACCTGGTCCAAAATGTGTACAGAAAGGTCGTGTTTGCATTTGCTCTGCCGTATCAAAGTTAACCGATTTACTGAAGTTAAGGAGGAAAATTAATCCAAATCTTCTAAAAGTAAAATGTGTGCTGAAGTTGAATCCCAGCTCCGCTTTGGTGGGTCGATTCTGTCAGGAAACAAAACCTCCTGAGTAAAGTGATGAAGCCCGCAGACGCGTTTACAAACAACCCTTGGTGTCCATGCTGCGTTGGGGCCTCCACACCCCTTCGCGGCACCACTACCCGAGTCCAATGACCCGCTTTCCCGCCTGTGGGGTGCCACGGCCAATCAGGACGGGCCACGTGGGGGCCGGGGCGGTGCCTCAGAGCGGGCCAGGGCGCTAGGGCTGTCAGCAGCTCCCTCCTGTCAGCCTTTTGCCCACAGAACCCCACAGGGCTGCTGACAGGCTTATTAACCCCAACTTATGTACCTTGAAAGAACCAACGACACCACCACCACACCACAAAAAAAACCCCAACCTAAAAACCCCCCAACAAACCCAAAAGTGTGAGACTATGTGGTAAGTAAGCCCTGCTCTAAATAATCCTCCAATGCAGGCTCTGTTTTGGTATGCAAGATAAAAGATTTTCATCATCAGGATGATGACACTTTATTGTCAATTATGTGTCTTTCTGGTTAGCTGCATTCCTGCTGAATTTTGTTTTAATACAGAAATGAGCTATAATCAATAACTTGTCAAATTACGCAGTCCTAATGGACCAGCCAAAGGATTTTGACATTACTCTCTGAATAAATTATCTGAAATACATATTTCCATTATTTGGCCAGCTCTCTAGATTATTAAATAATGTTCTGTGAATAATTTATTCAACATTTTTCTGTCAATCTTTGAACAGTTTACTCACGAATACATTATTTTTATTATTCAGCCAGCCATATATCCAGCATTTGTGGCAATGCCTTTGTTGTGTGAAAGCACACAGATCTCTGGAAGGGGAGATAAACTTTTACCTAGCATAACCTAACTCCTTTGTAATAAGCATTCAGTACCTTATTTTATATACGCTAGTCCATAATTAAATCAATCTATTTTCATCTCTCTCTCTCCCTTAATTTAACAAGTACTTTCCTACAACAATCTTTAACTCAGCGATCCCTACTTTTTTTTATTTAAAATCTTGCACTGTTGCTGTCTTGCCTTTGCTTGTTTTTTCAAGTTTTCAACACACTCAGAAAACTTCAGTTACTTTAATTTGTGTGCTGAAGGTACATAATGAGGAAAAGATTTACACTGCTTGCCTGGTTCTGTTAACCCAGGTATTTTGAACATCTACATAAATACATACTGAATAAACACAGGTCTGTGACGTGCAAACACAAGTGAAAGGACTGAGCATTCAAAAATGCAGTCCGGGCAGAGGAAGTGAAGTGCAAGGAGGAAGAGGCAGGCCAGCACAAGGTGTGCGGTGGAACATCTGTATGTATTTACCAGAAAGTTTTTCATTCAAGTAGCAGAAAAATGTTCCAAGCAGCTGCGCTGGAGCAATGATGAAGTGAAATGATGTAAAGATGAGCAATCCTGCCTCCTCCTACGGCATCCATTCTGCAGTTCCCGTCCTGGAGGTGGGAGCATGGGGTGAAATAGAGGTGCTTATGACTGCAGCATAGTACAACCTATTGCTCTGCCCTCCTGAGTCTGAGTAGAAAGCCAAGAGGTGCTTTGGTTACCCTGCAGCTCAAACAGCATTTTAGTCTTTCACTACCTAGCTATTTGGCCTGGAAAGTAATTTTGAATATGTGACGCATGGCTCTTAAGAATATATAGCATGGATAGGTGTCATTTGTAAAGGCAAACTGGAGGGCAGTGGTAGTATCTGAAACCAAAATTTGGATGCTGTTTCAGTTCCATTTTAGATATTACTGGGAAAATAATGTGGCCCAGAGGCCAGAGCCAGCACAGTTTACCTTCTACAAATTGTGCTATCGTGGATGTGAAGGAGGTGAGCAATATAGTTTCATTTCTAGCAGAAAGTTCTAGTGAGTTTGAAACTATCCACTGGTCAATATATACATAAGAATACATAGAATGAATTTAAACCTGTCCTAATTCCACCTCATTCCCACATTTAGGAAGATAGGGCTCAGAAAGATTTAGCTTGCTAAGTGCCAAGGCCAAAAGTTGGGCTAACTGCTAAAGGTAATTCTTGGAATTACCTAACCTGATTGGTGCTTTCACTTCTGACAGCAAATTTTCAGGCATGCGCAGAAGTAACCTTTTCTGAAAAGGTGGGCACGGAAAAATACACTTTAAAAAAGCAGTTGGGGGCTTTCAGGGTCATGCTTGCAACTGTGAACAGTACTGCGTACCACATCATTACTAGAGTGGTAATATTGCCTTCATGTCTCCCATCGATTAAAGAGCTCTGCACTGACCCAGGAAGTATGATTTACACATGGATTTTAGGAGTTTAAAGTAGATCCACAGCTGAAGGTGACTGGAGCCAAACCTGGAGCTGCTGCTGTGTATCTGAGCCTGACAGCAGGTCTGTGTGTTCTTTGAACATGGAAGGGAGGTGCTGTCACTCTTGCTTGGCTTAGTTTGAGGGATATACTCAAGGAAAGGGCTGGGGATCTAGACTTGTATTGCCAAGTTTGAACCTTTATTATATGCTGTTAAGGAAGATGGCCTAACTATGGCATATAGGCTAATCTATGTAGAGAAAGAGGCAGCAGGAGGTGTATTTGAAAGAAATGAGGGAGACTGTCAAGGTTCTTTCTATTTTAATACATTGCGAGGCTAATGCTAACTGTATAAAATTCAGGAATCAAGAACTGCTGCAGAGCAGGCTAAAATTTCAACAGCTTGTGGGGAGGATGGCCGTAAGCTCAGTTAAAAGGGAAGAACCCTGATATGTGCTAAGGAGGGCAACACGCAGTGTGGAAAACAAGGCCAGGTATGCCTGACAGAGTGCAGCAAAGAATCTCCTTATGGCCTATGCTGTAGCTACCCACAGAAAAATGAAGCAGAAACAAAAGACCTGTTGTGTTTTCACCATAAAGGTGACTCTTCATATCTCGTCATTATTAATGTGTATGTAGTAACTGAAAGGAACATGTATAATCATATTTTTATTGACCAGTGAGCTTTGCTTTTATATTCTGTGTTCCCAAATTATGTATCTAATCCTGTAGAATTTTTCTTTTTTTATATTTCCTGTCTATTGTTTTTTCTTCTTACCCTTTCTTTAATTATATCCTAACATTCCTCGTACTAAAATACTTAGTTCTTGTTTGGGCCTCGATTTGTTTTAATTCTTGGTGCACTAAAGGTCATAAGGACCATTTATTCAATTATTAATGCAACCATTAGAAAAGAGAAGCGGCATACTTCAATGTAGTTCAAACTTCTTGCAAGTTAACGATTAAAAACTGCTATAAGGTTCCATGAACTCAGGACCTCCTCTTTCTATAAGGTTATCTATAGCATCGGTTATGGAAAAAGGAGTAAAGGAATTTTACCTAGTTGGAAAAAAGTACTGTTCTAGAAGGAAATAAAGAAACATTATTTATTTATTCTGTTGTGGCTATGGTCCTCTCTCTGAATAACAGTACTGAAAATAAACAACTTTCTCTTTCTTACTGTTATTGTTTAGCTTTTAGTTACTATGACTTTGTTTATCTTCCTTATAAGGAACACTAGAAAAGCTGTTCTTAAAACTGGATTTACAATTTTACCCAGCTGCTTTTTAAAAATTTTCTGAGCTTGTAAAAGTATAATTATCGTATCCTAATAATTATAACAGACGACATTTCTCCTCCTCTTCACAGTGTTTGATCTAAACTGCAAATATCTGATCTTCTTGTCAAAGACAGAGCTGTTTTCTTGGGAATATTTTGAACTTTGATGAAAGTTTTATGACACTTCCAACAAAACATGCTGCTTGTTAAAGTTTTATAAAGAGAGAGCTCTATATGCATTGTTTTGGAATTGTAAATATCACATAATTGTCATCAACGAGTAGTTGATGAAATACCTGTTTCCTGAAGCTTATATCTGCAGACAGGAGTTTGGGGTCTCAGAAAAATATGTACTTTTGCTGTCCCAGAGTACCAAGACAAGGTTCTTTTCATTCTGCCATGGTGATGGTCCCAAAAGTCGAACTATGATGAAACTGGTGATTTATTTATAACATTTTGCAAGGCGTTTACAGAGGAAACAAATTTTGTAGTCTTTAAATACCTTACTCACTCTTTCTCTTTGTCCCACAAGGTACCAGGAGATTAGTGTCCCACTAGTTTCCTTCATACAGTTTTTATGAGTCAAAACTTACACATCTGTCTTTTGATTGTAATGGATAGCTATGGTTCCTCAGCTATATGAACATGAACTGCACCACTTTTTTGGCATAGGACATCTAGCTCAGACAACTGGCAGTGGACACAACCATTAATTTGCCTTACTATTTAAGCCTCAGGGAGTCTTTCTAAAACAAACAAACAAGAAGATTATAAATGTGTATGTATGTGTATATATTTAAGATTATTTCAAAAACTGACTTGATACACGTTAGTTTCAAATAATTTTGTATTTCTTGTAGTTTCTCTGATAATTGTGGAGAGAAAATGCTCCATTTAATGAAACACTGTTCCCTTTCAGAAGCATTTGGGTAATTTGACTCCCAGACAGCGTAGTGTTTTATCTTGTCATTATGAAGACTTCATGAAGATACAAAGTTGTTACTCAGACCAATTGTTTTTTTAAAGAGACAGTCTAATTAAAAAATAGAACATTATTATTTAATATTATCTAATTAGAACAGATGCCATTTTTCTTCCCTTCAAGCTGTATGAGGAATACCTGACTGCCTTCTGGCTCTGTGGGGTGTGCGCACACTCAGAGGAAGCAGATCATTGCTCTCAAAGGCTACATACACCATGCAAAGCCAAAAGTAGTGACCCGGGTGAGTTAAATGGAAGGTAGAATGCTGAACCTCAAATGGGATGTGTATTGGCAGGTGATATTTTTCCTGATTCACCTCCTGAAGGTGTGTGTTTTGTCTTTATTGACAATGTAGGGACCTAGGAAAAAGGTGTCTGGATTTAGCTGTTACGTGTCTAGGTTAGGTGATGTGAATACCTCTTTCTAGTCATAAAAGTAGAACATAGATATTCATTTAAATTGTAGTGCTGGCAGAGCTACAAAACAGTGATGATCACAATATAATTAGAATCCATATCACAAGGAAGTTATATATACGGAAGTGTTAGAATGACAATAAACTTCAGAAAGACAGATATAGGAAAATGAGGGAGCTTATGAAAAATACCCTAAGGAAATGTAAACCCCTTGGATATGGCATTTATTCTACTTAAGGGAACAGTAATGGTGTCTCAGGAGGTGTTGTATTGCTGAATAAAATGAGAAATAGGAAGAGAGTTACTTAGCTAAACAAATTTCAGATGATTGAACCAAGAAGAGATCTTTCAAAAATCTGACCCACCGTAGGCAATAAACAGGAAAATAAAATAAATAACAATAGTTAGTATGTATGAGGAACACAAGAAAGGCCAACATGAATTTCCAGAGTAACTAATAAAATGCATAAAAAGAAACAAATCTTTACATACATATATTAAAAGAGATAGAAATGCTAGAATTGACGGATAAAAACCTATTTTGCTAATAAAGGTGAGAGGAAAAAGGTAAGGAAACAAAACTGGTAGATCAGCAGTGATAAATACTAGGCATAAAGTTACCTGAACTGGACTCAGGTGTGAAATGTCTGATCATCCCACAAAGTACCCAGTCTCTTATCAATCAAGAGGACTGAAGAACTTTGGTTATGTATGTGTTTAAGATAATGTTTAACTTGCAAGTAAGTTTACAGCTCTCCCTGGTAAATAAATTTTCACTAAACCACAACCATAGTACATCTGTAAAATCATAGTGGAAAAAGGTCTAACCAAGGCAGTGTTTTGGAAGTGGAAACTGCTTCAGTAATTATTCTGTATTTCTTTGCATTTATAATGGATATAGAACTGATGGAATTTGACAAGAAGCAACTGAGGAAGTAAAACAGGCATGGGTAGATGGTTATTAAAAGCTTTGAAACGAAGAGAGGCGTGAGTTACATAATTTGTAAAACAAATTGATATTTCTACATGAAGTTTGTAGTTACAACAGAAGTATTGAGCAGGGTACTGGAATTCAATTCAATAGTGTCATTAGTAATGTGGAAAATGACATGGTGAGTACGCCTAAACAACATGCACATAATCTCAGCCTGGCAGGGACCACAGAAACACTTGGGGAATTAGAACTTTAAAGGACTATGACAAATTGGGGAAGTGCTATAAAAATATATATGTGCCCTTGTACAGTAGTAATCAGCTTCAGATGTGAATGACAGAAAAACCAGGATGGGTTAGCGTTCAAGGTGAAGAATCTTGGCTTTACCATAGATCACAAGGCAGGAAGGGTACCCAGTGAAGGTATCTAGATGAACCAAGGCCAGCGAAGGGAAGAGCTCATTTAGTGACTAGAGAGAGTTCCACAATGGAAAACAGAATCTGAATATAAAGTAATGTACATAAGATAGGAAGATTACAGAACAACTTCTAGACTTCCAAACTGACTCAGCTATGTTGCTTTCCTGCTTTCATTGTAGAAATCTTATAAAAAAAATCCATTTTTTAATGCAGCTTCAGGCAAAAGCAAACAAGATACTAGAATGGATAAAGGCAGAGTGGAAGGAAATTCTAAGGAAAATATTATAATGTATGTCTGTAAGTAGTGGAGGTTTATTTGAGTTCTTATGCTCATCTTTATTGAAAATGAATTGATTAACTGAAATGTTCTCTTATGAAAAGAGTTGAAAGAATTGAGAGTACTGTTTTAGACAATAAATAAACAGTGCAGTGGGCAGAAAGGTGGCTTAAAATTCATTTGCTTATTTAAGTATTTAAATACTGAATTAAGATAAAAAAATCTGTAGCACAAATATTTTTGCAGTACAGACTATAAAACTAATTTTAGAAACAAAATGTATTTCAAAAATGACATATGCTTCTAGGTGTTGATAGCTTTTCTTAAGATCGTTAGTAACCTAAATAAGGAAACTCTTCCCTGTTCTTTTCTTTAAATTTGGTGTACCAGAAGCATCCACTTACTGAGAAAAAAGCTGAGACCCCTAAGCACTGAAAAATTCCTGCAGCTGCAATACCATAGTTCCAGATAACTAGAACTATTCTGTGTTTGGTAAAATCTGGGCCATAGAAATACAGGACACAGCTTTTTTTTAACCTTGGGTTATAAGACCTAAAACTATTCATGAATGTCACACAGGAGCCTGCTTGAGTCATACTTATCTTCTGGATAGGTAACCTAGGAATTGCTGTTGGTAATTACTATAACTATCTACTTCTAATGAAGCAGAAGCTTAAAAAAACCCTAAATTAAAATCTAAACATGCAGCGCAACATCATTCAAGGACTATAATATGTAACAATTCAGGTTTTTAAAGTAGTTCTGTCTTGTGTGTGGTATGATAAAAATATATATTTAAGGAGGAAGAATCATAGTGGACCTGTGAAATACTTTAAAGCACAATTTTGAACCTTTTTAAAAGAATCACTTCAGCATAAATTTTTAACTATTTATATATTCATATGTGGTGGGTTGACCCTGGCTGGATGCCAGGTGCCCACTAAAGCCGCTCTGTAACTGTCCTCCTCAGCTGGACAGGAGAGAGAAAATACAATGAAAGGCTTGTGGGTCAGGATAAGAACAGGGAGAGATCACTCACCAATTACTGTCATGGGCAAACCAGACTCCACTTGGTGAAAAATTAATTTACTTTGATACCAATCAAGTCAGAGTAGGATAATGAGAAATAAAACCAAATCTTAAAAACACCTTCCACCCCACCCCTCCCTTCTTCCCAGGCTTAACCTTACTCCCAATTTTCTCTACCTCCTCCCCTTCAAGTGGCACAGGGGGATGGGGAATGGGGGTTCAGTCAGTTAATCGCATGTCTCTGCTGCTCCTTCCTCCACAGGGGGAGAACTGCTCACACTCTTCTGTTGGAGAGTCTCCCATGGGAGACAGACCTCCACAAACTCCTCCAACATGAGTCCTTCTCACTGGCTGCAGTTCCTCATGATATGCTCCAGCCTGGGTCCCTTTTACAGGACGCAGCCTCTCAGGCACAGCTGGCTCCAGTGTGGGCCCCTGCAGGGGCACCTGCTCTGCCAGCAAACCTGCTCCAGCTCAGGCTCTTCTCTCCATGGGGCCACCATCCATGCTGGGAGCTGCTCCAGCGCAGGCCGCCCGCGGGTCACAGCCTCCTTCAGGCACCCCCTGCCCTGGCCTGGGGTCTGGGGGGCTGCAGGTGAGGATCTGCCCCCTGCTGCCCCCCACACGCTGAGGGGCACAGTCTGCCCTGCCAGGGGCTGCTGGGGAATCTCTGCTCCTGCACCTTGAGCAACTCCTGCCTCCTCCTGCATACACCTGGGGGGCTGCAGAGTTGTTGCTCTCACATTCTCACTCCTCTCTCCAGCTGCAGTTGTGCAGTTTTCTCTTTCCCCTTCTTAAATATGTTATTCCAGAGGTGCTACCACTGCTGCTGATGGGCTCAGCCCTGGCCAGCAGCAGGTCCATCTTGGAGCCATCTTAGCACATTGGCTCTGTCAGACATGGGGGAAGCTTCTAGCAGCTTCCCACAGAAGCCACCCCTGTAGCCCTGCCTCTATCGAAACCTTGCCATGCAAATCCAGTACAGCATATATCCACACTCATAATATTTTATGAGACAAATATGATTATATGACACTTGTGGTGTGCAAAAATAAGAAAAAAATACATTCCCGAGTTGTATTGATAAATTTAAATGCTCTACTGGCCATGTCCTTCCTTCCATTATCTTTTTCTCTAAAGTACACTAGGAACAATCTTACATTCTTTCCATGCCCACAAGTCCCATCGACGGGAGTTAGGAATGGTTAGCTAATTCAGGTACAGCCTTGCTGCAAGCGGTGTTCATGCTGCAGTCTTAAGGAAGTTTTTCCCCTCCATCTGAAGGGCTTATTGAAAAATAGAAATGAGGAGCTACTTAACTCATCCAGTTCACTGTTGTAATTAAAAAAAATATGATGAAAAAAAAGTCAAGTTGAAGTGCTGTGAACTACGTTTGCTTGCCAAATGAAGTTAAAATAAAAGCTATCTACTTTATTTCAAAAGCTTGACACAACCTTTCTATTTAGTTTCTCTGACCTTTTCCAAACTCATAGTGATCGTAAGTAAATAACTCTTATGTCATATTATTCTGTATCTGCTGCTTTAGACATGATTGACTAAATCATGAGGATGCAAATATAGTACTGCGAAGACTATACCTCGCTATAGATATTACCTGATGGGTTACATGATGGGTGTGTCCCAGATAAGAAAAGTGTCAGCTTCACAAAAATGCAAAAAGTAAAAGAGGATGAAGTACCGTGTCACAGCCTTTTAGCGTAGAACATGAAGTTTATAGATGTCTATTATGTAGCTTAGATGGATGAACTGCCAGCATATATAGAAAGTATTCATAGCTGAGGTCAGAAGCTGACTCAGTGGAGCTTGGGGCAGTAACACTGCAATGCTTCCAAAGCATTCCCTGAAGGAAATCCATATACAGGAGAGGTGCAGGATGGAATGATGATGTAAATCAAACTTGGTACTCAAAACCTGCCCAAGTCTACATTTAGGCATGAAAATAATTATTTTCTTTTCAGAGATGCTGAGCATCTGCTTGCCTACATAGAACAATGTGAAATACCTCTGAAATCAAAACACTTAAGTTAGGCTTGCAAGTTTAGATACGTGTAAACAACTCCAGATATACAAAGAACTCGGTTCTCTGAGGTGTAAGGGAAGGAACATACTTAAGAGCATGGCATCACATATAGCTAGTGTATTTTCCTATCTGTGTCTCAGGCTTGGTATCTAGTGAGATACCCAGTGTTGTCCATATGATCCTCCCTGTATCCTACACATTTTTATATAAAAAGTGCATACATACGACATTCTACATTCTGCTTCAACGTAGAAACGAGGTTAATTTTATTAGAAGATTCGTTATAAAGGTGAAGATTGAAAGTTGCCTCAGGGTAGAAAGTGGGACCACAAAGTCAACTCTCTGGAGTCTGGAAAAATCACAACTGCAGCACATTTATGCCACACGTCTGAGTTCTACGTCAGTAGCTTTCCAAGTAGGCATATTTACAAGACACAGTTCTATGTAAAGGTAGTTCTAGCAGCAGTGTGAATGCATTAGTTGCATTAACTACCTTTGCAAAACTGGGTGTGATGCTGTGATCTCATAGCCTAGCAAGCTTTTTTCCAAAGGTAGTTCAGTGCTAATTAGATGACATGTCTCTGCCTTGTCCTGTACTGCCTGGTGTAGATGTCCTCTGGGAGTACATACCTCAGCTCACCTTCAGTGGGTCTGTGGAAGTGTTCCTGGACCTTCAATGGTGCACCAACAGTATTATGGTAAAATGCTGCATGATGGATTGTGAATGCCTTATGAAAGGCAAAACTGCCTGAATCTGTGCTTATAATCACAAGCAGGTGGATACATTTCTTATAATTTCAGTATGTTAAAATAAAAGCTAGCACTTGGACAATTTTTAATGTGATTCAAAGCGAAGAAAATGTGTAGATATTTACTTGTGTGATCCGGGGACTAAACTTGCAGTTCCGCTATTAAAAATTACTTGCAGTGAATTGCTGAAGGAAACTTGACTCAGGATTTGAGCTGAAACAATTGTAAGTCTTCTAATTCTTGGAACAGTCACAAAGGTTAAATCACTTAATTTCCCTGTGTGCTTACCCCTTGCCCCCCCATCCACTTCCCCCTCCCCTCCCCCAGCTTTTTTCCCCCAGCAATGTGATTAGTGTAGATGACTTCACACCACAAGGTCACACAGATTTGGAATCACTGACTTCTATGCTGAAAATCTAGAATTGCCAGATTCCTACCACACTACAAATGCAAAGACCATGCTGAGGGATATATCATGCAAAACGTGACTAAAGTAAACATGTTTTCATTTGTGCCTCTTGAAATTAGTTTATCTTTTAATATCAGGACTTCTTGTTGCTGCTCTCTGCTGTGTACTTAATGTGCTGGAAAGATATTTAATGATGGCCAGTTTAAAGCTAGCTGGCTTGTGACAGATCCATGGATGTTAAAATTTCAGCCGTAATTAATAGTAATTTCAAATAATTTGACTTGAATGGGCATGTGTGTGTAGTATAGGATCCTGATTTTGGAAGTAGATCAGACTGGTTAACATATTATGCCCATCTGTTTGTAGTGAAATGACCAAAACTCTGGCTGTGCTGGAGCATGCCACAGTTCCCACTTGAAACACATGCCTAATTTCCCTTTCAGCCGGAGCCAGAAAATAAGGGTTATGGAATGATACATGCCCCAAGCCTGTCCGATGAAATAGTCACAGTATGATCGGAAGATGGAACCCCAGACTCTTGGAGGTAGTAATGAATTGTCCGGTAACATGGTTTTAGGTCTCTGTACCCTCTAGCTCTGCCTGTGTAAATTGCTTTGGGGGATTGCTGCCAATGTCAGGGACATCTGAGCCTTTTCTTAAAGATCATTTCTTTGCATACAACAACAGCACCTCAAGGTGAGAAACTTACGAGCCAATGAATGCTGGAGGTTAATGCCACTGCAGTGTTGTCTGGCTCTGTACAGGGGGCTCTTCTCTGGCAACTCCCACATTTCCACTGTTGGGAAGGAGACCACTGAGCTAGAGGTCCATTCAGAAGGGCCTAGGAGATTTGTTCTCACGTCATTATCTTACAGCAAAAGGGATGTGATCATACTGTGATGCCAAAGATTAAAAATCTGCACGTGCACTCCTTCACTTTTGATATTCTGAATGTTCCTATGAAATTTGCTGCTAAAGTCTTTCAAGAATCATCCAAAAAATATCTGTGCAGTTGTCTCTGTGAATGCTAAGTGAAAAAAACTGGAAGGCTAAAAGGGAAGATTCACCTTCTTTTTTTCTTCATTATAACGGTACTTCAATCAAAGGCCTGCATGTTTCAGAAAACAGAATGGTTCACCATTTCCAAGTTTCTGTCACCTTGCTTATCATCATCTTACCCTTAAACTTCAAGGGAACATCAATCTGAACCACATTATTTATGTTAAGCCTTCTTCCTGATTTTAAAATTGTGGTAATCTAATGAAGGAAGAAGAGTACACCAGAAACTATGTGCGATCTTGTGACTAACCAAGACAGTTTTCTCATTTCAAAATAAGACCACTAAATATTGCAGCAGGTTTTTCCCTGTTCATTAAAAAGATTCTTGAGAGAGTTCAAATAAAATACCTTTCTGGAAGCTGCAGTCCATTGTCAAAAGAAAAAGAGCAGTCAATGAGTTATCTTCTGTGAATTGCTCACTTATCTCTAAGATAAATATATTTTGTAATAATATGTTCCAGATTTTGCCTGTGGTTCTTCGAGTGCTTTCTGGCATGTTGTATATGTACATATATAGCCCTTCTGCCTCAGAGATTAGGATGATTAGCAGAATAAAATACTGGCTGCAGGTGCACAGGTAGTAAATATCTTTCCTCTTACAGAAAAATCTTGTAATTTAGTGCTTGACCATGTCACAAGAGTTTAAGAACAGTACAAATGCACTCAGTGTGAAAGTACCATCTGTATTCTGGGAAGATCATTATTGTACTTCATTTATTATTATTTTTATATCCTCAGTCATCTATATTTTTCAGCAAATTTGCATCCAATAAAATTTGAACTTACCGCTTTGTAACTTACAATGTGGATCATACTGGCTACATAACAGTGTGCTTTAATGGCTGAAGGTAATACATCAGAGAACTTGTATTTTTGCCTTTTGTCCTTACGTATTCTGATTACTGTTGATCAATTTCTGACTGTTTCTGTAAATCCTGTTGTCTACAAAATCACTTAACTGTCAATGCATTTGATGGGAAAGACACTTGCCCATAGCTTTAGAAGGAAATTAAAATGTGTTGTGTGGGCAGGGGTGGCAGTACGTAGAGAGGAAGGTTGAAGTTTGTTGCTCTGCATATTGTAGTGGTTGTGAACAGGGGAAAGACACGGCCCTGGGGAAAAATTCTATGGATATACCATAATCCAGAAGGCATGAGGCTTTGGGAAAAGAACCTATTTCTGTGATTTCTGTGAAAACAGAACTGACTTTAAGGCTGTATTGCTGCAGGATCAGGCACTCATATCGTAGAAGGCAGAAAACAGTACAAAGTACTGGGAAAGGTGGATAAAATTCTTGTTATGTCTAAAAAGATACATTATATTATTTGGTTTAATTGCAGTGAAATTAAATTAAATTTCTGTTTTGAGTTATTATCTTGCATTAGACTACTAGCATGCGAGAGTGATTTATAGATCTGAATGAGTTAAGCATCAGGCTGAGAAAGGTCATTACTACACCATTTGCATAGGCACATTTCTGTGAGCCAGGGAAACTATGGCTTGCTCCTCAGTGAACCCTCCAGTTAAGAAAAGCTAGAACAAAATCATGGACTCCAAAACCTGATGATGAAAAAAATAGAAACCCTTGAAGAAGGACTTAGGAGAATGAGAAATCTAGAGGCTTGTTTGACAGCAGTTTTCACTTTTTTATCACCTGAAACCGAGTAGCCTTAGCACTGCCACCTGGAAAAAAAATTGAAGTAATTTGTCTCCATTTAAATTATTTAAAACAGAAAACACCTGAGTTCATAGAGCCCTCTGAAATAAGAATTTGTCATATGAGGTTTACAGCTGGATGGTTTTTTTGTCTGTTTGCTAAGTTTTTACATCTTTTAACGTCCAGGGGACAGGATAGGTGGTGTACACATCTCTGTGGGACTCTTGCAGGACTTGAAGGATACACTAATGGTCATTGAAGTTAAGTCTAGTTGGATGTGAAGTTACTGTTGATTAAACAGCCTTACTTTGCTTTGTATCTGAGACTTCCAAATTATGGGTAGCAGTTGAAGACAGAGAGTGAATCTTTCTTAGTTATCCATCTCCCTTGCAACTACAGCATAGTATTGGTCATGGAGATAGGTAATGTAGACTTAATCTCTATAGAAGATTGAACGGTTTTATTGAATTTGAGAACTGAGAATTGTTTGATGGCTTATATGAAGTTCCAGTGGTGGGAGTTATTTTAATTCTTTTTGCTTCTATTCTCTTTGCTTGACTGTATATTGAAAGTACTAAAGGTGTGACCTGATATGCTGCTGCACTTCAGCATATACCTCACAAGCTCAATACTGGGCTCTTTTCTCCAGACTGCGTGGCTGCTGTAAGCTGCTATGGAGCCATGCCAAGTGGTGCAGAAATCCCAGCACTAGCTTGAGAGTTTCCACTGTGTTTTCTAAACTGTGAGAACTGTGTTCCCAAAGCTTTTTTTTGCTCCTTTCACTGACTGCATATACTGAGCCTTCTTTTAATACTTCACTAGAAAACAGCGGTGGGTGGGGTTTGGGTTGGTTTGCTTTTGTGTTTTTCTTTTTTCTACCCCATTGGCAGGGAGCACAGCTTGTATGCTATTCTTAGATTCGGTAAGAACCTCATAAAAAGCACACTTACAAGCCTAACAATCTATGTTTTTGTTGGGAGATGTAACTCTTTCTGCCTTTGTGTTAACAGTAAGCTACAGCACTGGAGCCTTGCCTTAATCTGAAAAGGTTATAAAGCATGCCAAAATTAAAGACAGAACAATTGAAAGTTAGCTGAGCCATGGTGGTGCGGAGTGGTCTTGTGTCATGACCTCACAGAAGAGGGGAAATTGCTGGTAGACAAAACACTGCAATGAAGTCATTGTCAGCAGAATTTGGGATACTGTCTTTAAAGAGAATTTGATTAGATACGTATTAAAATAAACATGTTACAGGCATACCTGGAGCATTGATGCTATTACTGACTCGGGTCAAAGGCAGTCACTTTCAGTAGAGTCTGCGAGATTTGAAATATAGGTATGCAGTAAGGCTTAATCTTTGACCTGGAAGGAATATCTTCAAAAGAAAGAGGGTTATTCTGTCTCTAAAGTTGTTTAAGAACCATATAGTAATTCAGCTCTTTTTTTATGCAGTTTCTCAAGTCCGTAAACTATAAATCACAAAATAAAACATCAGGATTCCCTTTTAAGTTTTTTCCATGAAGTTTGTTTATACAATTCAGATGCTGACTGCTCTTTGAAAATTATTGAAACCAGTTCTGTTAAGAGTAACTTGTCAGTGAGGGAGGGTTTGCTGGCAATTCCCTAGAGGTGCTGGTGATCATATTACCTTGCATCTGCAACATACTAGTCCTGAAATGGTCATGAAGTCAGAAAGTCTCGCCTCCTTTTTTTGTAAGCCTAGCAATTAGATACAGCTTTTGCTATTCTGTGATACTGGCAAAGTATTTCTGAAAGACAAACTCCAACGCTTCTTAGCCTTTCATAATTGCTATGCTGTAACTATACAGGATCCTGGCACATTTCTTAAAATAATAAACATGTACAAGATGGAAATCTCTTACGGAATGCTGTTAGATTTGGGACAGTTAGGCACTTATTGACTTTGTTATTCTAGGCTTCCACTAAATATACTTCACCTTTTCACTGTTACAAGAATAAATATACTGTTAGCATAATTGGGTATAAATGCTGCTTTATTTAAGATATGCAAGCATTTACATTACTGTGATGCTTTCCTATCTTCTGACAAAGACTAGCTAAGCATTACCTCCTTTCTTCCATGACATTTTGTCACCATCAACAAGAATTTCAGAGGGTAGGGACCTCAATGTCATAGAGCTTCTAGTACAAGATTCGTAGTCTTAAGAGGCTACGTCGCTATTTCTTCCGTTGGCCAGTATCTGAACACATTATCCAGGATAATTCAATAGAATTCCAGAATGTGTATGTTTATATAAAAACATACTTTACCTCCACCCCCCACCCCCACCTCCCATGAATTCAGACCTTTCTGGGGTAGGTACAGCAGGATTATTATGCTACACAATATTGTTAGAGATGAATAGCAGAGTAATGTTTTCCTGGTGTAATGCCATCAACCAGATTACATAACAAATAGATGTTTTCAGGTTTATTTTCAAAATGAGTACATTTGATAAAAAAGAGGCAACTGCTGAGTTTAGTTATGAAAATTCATGTTAAAATGCCATCACTATACCATTTCAGTTTATCTCCATTTGCTGAAGGTGAGTTGTGATATATCCTGAAAGTTAAAAATCCATTCTTCGCAGACTTTGATATAACATGCTTGTTTCTTGTGTATTCATAATATGCGAAGGAGTTTTGCATTCTTATAACCAGGGGCACTTTGAGGACAGTCTCCTGGGATTTGGAATGTAACAGTAAATTTCAGTTTTACTTCTATATTTCATTTCATGACATCCACAACAAATAACCTAAGGTAGCTCTTCTCTTTGAAGAGGAGAGCCAAGTCCCAACTACAGATGTGGTTTTTGTAGTGTTCCTGCCAGGTATGATTTGGATAGCACTGTCATTAGCGTTTCAGAAATTTTCTCCTGTTTTGTGAATTATATCTGGCATTGTATTCTATAATCTTGTTTTAGCTCAGCGTGGCTTTGGCCAAAATTTATTCTGAAGCCTCTTGTTCCCCTTGATTACAGTTACTATTATTATTTTTAATGTCTAATTACTGACGAAGAAACTTTGTTTCTTTACTGTTCCCTCCTATGGTTAAGCCTTTCTGATGAAATACAGGCTTCCATTTGGCATGGATTAGTGTAGCTCCATAAAAGTCGGTGTTGATTTACAGCAGAGAGAGGAACCTTACTCACAAAATTATGGAGGGTTCATATCTTCTTGAGTCAATTTTCTATGTTTTAGTAAGGTTCTGTTCATTTTTTTCTTGTTATGTTCTTTACATCTGAATTAATACAAAGAACTTACTCGTCACTTGCTTTCCTTGCCCCCTCATGGGATAAGAACCACCATGGTGTTGCTTGCATATATTTGTGAGTTTTAGCTGAAGATTAATATGGTAGTTTCTTGACTAACTCACAATAATTAATTTGTGCAACTGGTACAACTTGCAGTTGTTTTTCTTCCTGATTATAGATCACTTCTGTATCCCATTTTACCCTTCTGAAACTGGAGACACTGTAATCACAACAGCCAGTGCAAGAGAGCAGTTTTGCAAGTTTTGTTTTTTTACAAATGTGCTATGTCTACAAATTGCATGTGCCAAAAATGCAAAACTATGTTTATTGTTAAGATGAGACACAAAATACAAGTGACCTGTATTTCTGTGTGAGTCCAAGAGTCTGGTTCATGGTGTGTTCCAGGTATGTGCATTGCTAAATTTCGAACTTCTGGCATGACGGTAGTTTTGCTGATGTTAATGGAACATTTCCCCTATGTGATGGTTTAGCAACTCTTAAGTCAAAATGCATACAGCTGAAGAGTACTATTCACTGCTAATTTCCTGAAGATCTTATTTACTTAGACTGCTCTGTCGCATGAAGATGAGAAAAATAGTATGGTGTCTAAAAAGGTGTTCAAATTTTCATTTAATGAAAAGCTTCTAAATGTCAGTGGTTGAGTTTCTTCAGTAAAACATGAATGATTACACTAGAAATAGGAGGATCATATTTAAGTAATTTGATTAAATGTTAATATAGTCTATCCTTTGTTATGAAAGAGGACTCATATTTGGTTAGAAATCTTCACATTTAAGTCTGCTTTACTAAAAAAAAATATTTTTCCTGTTTCCTTCTTATTTTCACTTTAAAATTTGACACGTTTGGAAAGTGAAACACTGTTCAAGCTTTCATGTTTTGACAGGATATTTTTCATGCTTTGCCTGATATCATGAAAAGACTTTTTAATAACCTATAAACATTTATTTCTTAAAGTATGATTTTAAATGGTTTTGTAATATTACAAAAGTTAAGAGTTGCACTGTAGATTGCCCTTTAAATTTTTTATCTACTCGAAGTATCTAAACAGTTCTTCTATAATTCAGTATTGTCTAAGTCTACTGTACCAATATGTTGAAAGACTTAGCTAATGCAGTAAGAAATGTTGAGTATTATTGTGACAGCAAAAACAAGACTTCTTCAATATAACATTAAATCTGTTAATATTTTAATTTCTAAAGCATGTGTCAGCAGAAGTGAGTTTACCTTTTAAAAATTGTAACAGAATTGTGGGGTTTATATATGTGTGTATGAATGAATTTTTGTAATTAACAGGTGCTTCATTAAAACTAAATTGTATTAGTATCTAGACATACTGAATGCTAACCATTACAGAAATGCAGCAATTATCACTAGAAATTTTAGTCACATTTTGAAGACAGATAAATAATAAATAGAAATATCATTTCTCCCTTTGATTAAAACTCAATGAAGCACCTAATGTAGCCTCTTGCACTTTATTGTACATATTATCAAATGGCTTAAAGAAGTGTAATCAAAGTTCATGTGCTTGCAGTAATGGCAGCATCCTTCTTTTCTATGCAATGGAGCACTACAGCATCAGATACTTAGTTGTGATCTTGCTTTCTGTGTGGGGCTCCTATGATAACACTAGAAGTGTTCAACCTAGACTTCAAAGTAAGATTTGCAGAAAATATTTACAGCTTGTAAATTATAATTTTTCCCCCTAAGTGGCTTAACCTTCAGGAAACCCAGTAATTCATACATGTCACCTCTGAGTTGGCATTATTCCAAAGGGGAAGGGAAAATAGGAGTACTGCAGCACCATCTATCAATCAGATATGAATCCCTCTAATATACTGCAGGTTAGACCACAAGTCCTTTCTCTAGGCAATTAATTTGTGTGCAAGTCTAGGTGCAATTCAGCTTTAGACAGATTTTAAGAAGAGAAGTCATTAGCAGTGATGTAGAATATTTTTCTTAATATTTAGATCCTATGCAGAAAACCTCCCTTGCATTCTAATTAATTGTTTTCATTTGTTGTGAAGTATTTTAGTGACTTTTAAAACAAGGAATGTGTATAAAACTTAATAAAGCTACTTGCAGCCAGGCAGATGAAGAATTTGAAGTAAATTCCTGGATGATTTACCCTAGAAACATGTAAAATTACACACAATACTGCTTGTCTTTGAAATTTTATATTCTTTAAATTCAGAATCCTGAAGTTCAGTGAGAGGAAATAAAAAAGTAAAATCTCTTTCGACCAAAGTGGAAACATGTAGTGTGCATTCTCTGTAGATCCTATGGCTCCCAGAAGTTTCATGCCCGAGCTGCCTGGATTCTAACTGAAGGTGATTATTGGCACAAACACGGTATATCTGACACACGTGTTTGAAAAGACCAAAGTAGACTAGAACAAATGAGAGACGATGTCTTACGGATCTTGAATGTTTTAGGAGTTGGCTGCAGGGAGGGAAGGACTTCCTTTCTGATGTATTGATTTTTTTCCATAAGTGCTCACTGCCTGAGGCAGAATTTAAAATATTTCACTACTGTTAGACCTGAGTGGGAATATTTTGCTCTTTTGTTTGTTTGTTGGTGGGTTGGTTTTTTTGTGGGTTTTTTTGTTACTCTCTTTGCAACTGATATAGGTGTGGCTGTAATTAGACTATTAGGTGATGCAATAATGGTTGGCAGCTGTCTGCATCACCTCTGTGAGGTCTTTTAGTGGTGGTCATTTCTATAACACTTCAAATATTTTCATCACTGCTTAGGAAAGTAGAAAGCAAGAGGAATGGACTTAACTGCACACTAAGTTAATGATTTTATATTATCTATCTGTTCTGAAATGGTGCTCTTTCTACTAGGCTGAGTAAGAGAATGGAGGATCTAGCTGAATTTTAAGAATGTGAACCTTAGAATTACATCTGAGTGGTAAATACTAGAGAAGGAAGAGGAACTACTTAAACTAAAGGATAATACTGGCTTAAAGGTTTCTGTTAGCTATCTAGGAAATAAAAGGATAAAATTATTTGTTCCACCACCTGCTGGATCATAATTTGATCACAAAGATTTGCGTGTTTATTTACTACCTTTAAAAAACTTTGTACATTGCTAGAACCAGACTGTAGAGGTCTTGTGTCTCCCAGCGTGTCAGCTTGTACAGGCTCAGAATATTGACCTGAATCTGAAGTGAGAAATGTTTGCCCCAGACGGTTAGGTACTAAGAGTGGCTTTGTTTCTGTGTGGGTTTCTGTTATGTTTTACCATTTGGGGTATGTTTTGGGTTTTTTTTCTGGTGTCAGTAGTTTTTTGGTTTTTGTTCTCTCCCCCCCACCCCTATATTGCAGGGACATGAAACAGTGCTGATATCCTTGCTGTTTCCTGCTTGAGTACTTGTTGTGTGTTATCTGCAAGTTGTAGGTTTTGGCCTTTCATTACAGGCCCTGTGTTTTTTGTAATATGTTATGAAACATTTGATAAGCTGTGATGAACAGTGGGTGCAGTAAGTACCTGTCCTGTAACCTGTGTAACTAGAAAATAAAATTGCAATTAGAAAAAGAAGACAGAGCAAACTTCTGAAGTAATATATTAGTAACCAAGATTTTCAAAAGATTTGTTTGTTTTATTTCCCACTTGTGACTAAACCACAATGTAGATTAAATGGTGTGTACGTCAGCCACAGAAAGATACATATTCCTTCATTTGGTGGCAAATAACTAGAACTTTTATGTTTCCTGAAGAAAAAAACCCATACTTTTGTGTAAGAGATGCACATGAAACACATTAGTAAGAGAAACAGCATTCAAAACAGATTGGGTCTCTGTAAAAGGTGGGAAAATTGTTGATTGGTAGAAGCTGGCTCTTGAACTGGGGGTGGAGAGAAACCCACACAAAAAAGAACAACCCTAGCTTTGCTGAAATTAGAATTTTAGTAAAATGTGTTCTAAAAATCACTGAAGTTATTTTTGTGATACATGTGAGGTGATGAATGCAGTCAACATAATTATTCATTTCCTGCCAGCTTGCTCTAGATCTTAGGATAGTAATTTTGGTGGCAGTAGGTTGCAGGACAACAGGACTGTCACTGATTTTGCAGTGTAGCTTGTTTTTATAATTTGTGCAATATGTCAGCCTTGCAAACTCTCCTGCTCAAGCTTTGTAAAAGAGGTTTTGGTGGAAGTCTACCTTTTATTTTTTGCATTCTACACAAACCAGTGCTGACTTATTTTTTTTAAATCACATCCTCAAAGTGATTCAAAATTCACTCGCAGTGTTTATGGACACAAGTGACTATGTCATTGAGTCTAAGAATCTCATCTGTGCATATGTTTTTATACTGTGTCATAAGCACGCTGTATTCTGATTTGTCTATGTAATTGTGTCCTAAGGAGTTATTTTGTCCTCTTTGAAAAGGTAAGTAGAAGTGGTGGAAATTTTATTTAAACATTTTCATTTTGGAGATGACTATTCTTTGAAACAAACTTTCTGTGACTACATCAATTTTGAGTGATAAAATTTTATGATATGGTTTCATGTTAAAATGAAAGACACTGACTACTTCCCTTTTCTTAGAGAATCAAACAGTGGACTTGGCATGAAGCTAGATTGGCAGAGACCCAAGTCAAATTATCTGTATCTTAGTACCTGCCTCAGGTTTCCCAAATCCCAGACAAATATCTTAGCCACTTGCTGTTCTGGAATAGTGTTGTTGCTTTGGTCCCTTTTGCTTTGTTTCCATTTTCTTCTAAGAATATGGGGTGTTTTTCTAGATGCATTGAGAGGAATAGAGGGGAACAACAGTTACTGGTGTCAGATGGAAAACATACTTGTCTGTGCATCTGTAGTTAAGTGCGTATAACTGTAGCAATACATACAAACACCTGTAGTAAATGGAGAAATATTTTCTTCCATTTTCACACAGCTTTTAGCTCATTATTGGAGAATAAAATGGAAAAAGAAGAATGGAGAAGGAGCAATAAAAATAACACAAGGCTAAAACCTGAAATAGTTCATCTTCTATAAAGTGAAGAGTTTCCACCAGAATTAATTTGGTAGCCTTAGTGCACTTTTTAAAAATTATAAACCAGAAAATATATGTCTAAAAGTCACCGTGATTCCTTTCATGTGAATATATCTGGGTGGTGTGATTTGTTGCAGTGTGTCACAATATGAATTTTCCCCTTTGGTTTATTTAATGTTGTAGAGTACACTAATGTAACATATTACTGAGGACGATATACATTAATGCATATGAAACATGTTTGAGTTTTCCCTTTTAAAGACTGATTTGACTGCTGTAGGCAATGAGTAGATATAGCTAAAGGTACTTTTCAATAGCAAAATACTTCAAAAAAAAAGGGTGGAATTATTGTACTGTGGCAGCATATAGGCACCAGGAGTCTAAACAGACACACAGTGTCAGTTTTCATTTTGCTGTTCTTCGTTATTTTTCAGTATTATAGTCAAGAGCTTATTGCTGATGAAAGTGAGCATCAAGCAGTGAAATGTCAAGTTTCTAAACTGCTCCCCCTGATGAAGTTTCCTCCCTTTTTGTCTGTCTTGAAGAAAAAAAGGTAAGTGGGTAGAAGGCTGTTGTGCTGTCAGTTACAAGGAGAAGGCTGAGCTCCATGCAGGGTTTCTGCTAGTTTGCTGCTATTAGGATGGTTTTGCTAGTCAGGTAGGGAAGGCAGCCTTGACATCAGGGTAACAGAGACTTTAAAAAAAATGAAAGATTAATAAAACTTTGTAAGATGGTTGGATGCCTGCCTCTTTAGGGGCAAGATAAGTGGCCAGCACCTGGTAGACAACCAGGAAGGTGTAGGATGATGAAGGTGATAAAAGCAAAGAATGCTGCTGCTTGTTAAATTGCTGTCAGACCTCTGTGGAGTATCTTTCTTCCTAATCACTATCAGATTTGTTATTTTCTCTACCCACATGCTGCAGTAAAAAATCTCAAAGCAAATTTGTGGGAACCATGTTAATGTGTGTCGTACACTGAAGGTTGTACCTGGCTGAAATAAAGATCTTGTTTGCTAGGTATTGAATGTCTGCCTTCTATTGTGATTGTATTTGTATTTCCTGGGAAGAAAAGTAAGGATTTTTCCTCTAGTAAGAAGCTTCTAAATAATTAGAATGATATACTTACAATGTAAACCACCTTGCATTGATAAAAGCTTTGCACCATTGCAATCATTGCATTCTGATTCTGTGTCCTACTGCTACTAGCCAACCTACACCATGTTGTAGGTGAGATTTGCCTGCTGAGGTTTCCAGTATTAGAAGAGCAGAAACAATATATATATATAGAGAGAGTATCAAAAGTTAATAATGAAAGTCATTTACAGATGAGTGATACTTTACACATTTGTCAATGTCAAGACTGGTAAGTCAGTCAGAAATGCCTGTCAATAATGAACAGATTTTGAAAAAAAATGCATTTTTTCTTACATGATGGTGGTTTTTGGAAACAAAGATGTATATAGTTGTTTAAACTTAGAAAATGAGCCCAAGACTTCCAGTGTGTGGTTTAATTTTAATGTTTCTGTAATATTTTAATATTAAATTTTTTTGTGGCCTGAGTCATTTATGCCTACAACAATGCTTAAAAAACCCTGTGAATGCCCGCCCACCCCCAAGTTTCCAGCTATGCAGTTGGCTGAATATAAAGGGCAGGGGAGGCGAACAGTAAATGAATAATACATCATTTTCCATGTGAGACAAAGCAAAAGGCCAAGCACACATGCACACTCTTAAAGCATTGTTTACTTAGAAACTTTAGGTCACAATTTTGCTTGCCTGGTTAGCTGGTTCATTTTAATTTTTGTTACTTTGAATTGTATTCTCCTAAGCATATGCATTTTCTGTACTCTAGCAACTGATGTTGAATCTTAGATAATCTGCTGCTGCTGTCTGTCTGGAGTGTAGTCCATTATTACCTAAGCCTGAATAATCAATGAATTTCATAAATTCTTGTGTGTATGTTGAAGTGGTAGATATTAATCAGAAAGTAATTTCTTATGAGTAAGATAACGTTAGTTAGTATTCTGTCAATCATTTCATGTTCTGTGTATGATTAGAACTTCATTTCAAAAGAGAGAACAGCCATTTTCAGAGCAGAAGAATTATTGTTATAAAAATCATAAAATAAGAGATTTAAGGGTTAGAAAGGTATTGTGAATCTATTTAATGAAAGCTAATAATATGTACTAACTAATAGATAATTTTCTATAGCTTTCCAACAATTCCATTTATATTTAAATTGGAACAAATCTGCAAGTTTGATCAGGTTGGTTCCTCCTCTGTTAGTTAGTATTAGAATGTAATTCCCTTCAGGTTAATATCCTGTCCATATTTGTATCTCATCCTAGCTCTTGTTTGTTTTAAACCTGTATTTTGTTTTCCAGTCAAAAATTCTGTGTTTCAATCTGACTATCTGCAAGATGGACAGATTTAGCACTTTTGAAGACATTTGATATTGCTGATTTTTTTATCTCAGTGACAAATTGTCTTTTCACTAAGTTATGAATACAATAACTACATTATTCTTAGGTGAGAGAAGTATTTTAAGTACAGATTTTCCCATGAGATTTATCACTATAATAGACAGAAATTACCTGTAAGAATTCTGGAACTAAGAAAGTGAGTTACAGATAAGTAGGTACTATTTCAAGGTACTGAGTTGATATGGATTAAAAAAAATTCTCGTATCAAATGTTTATTGACTGCCTCTGCTAATATATTTTAAATATACTACAGATGTGTGCTATAAGCATATATATATATATTATGTGAGCATACTTATAGATGTGATATACTTCGCTTAACTTAAATGCATTGCTGTGTAGAATTTTAAAGTTAACCTTGAACTCACAGTATGGAGGCATTGATATTAACATCAGGCTCTGGAGCTATATTTGAAAGCTGAAGTTACCAAAACAAATAGGAAAGGGGAGACAGAATAACAGATACTTACCATATTTAGGAAGAAGAGTTCTTCAGAAAAGTATGTCTGTATTCCTGCAGCAGGGTATGGGTTGCGTAGGAGATGATCAGAAGGGGATGAAGTGACCCATCCACAATGGGATCTACCTTTCCTTTGCCATAAATAAGTAGATTTCCCCTAGGCAGAGGAGAATAGTAAGCAGGCTGAGCTGGAAGAGATTCTGACATTAGAAACACTGATTTGTTGCTCTCATTAAAACTGTGGTAGATACTGGCTGTTGTGACAGAGAAGGAGTTTCATTACCTCAAGATTTTTATGAATGTTAGATCTAGATAGACTTGAAGGAATACCATGGCACAGGAAGTCCAGCTTCTCCTGTACAGAGCTAAACCAGGTTATTACATTTGGAGTAAAATGCAACTAAGGATACTTCTAGCATAGTTTACTTTGAGGAGTTACTTAGTTGCTTGAGTGAATTCTAGATGATGATTGGAAGATAATCTAAAAAAAGAGGAGGTTTAAATGCTTTGGCTCCATTGGAATTTTCATGCAAATCTTGTATTCTTGTAGCCTGTTATTTTTAAGAGCTTATACATATTAACTAGTTGTCAGGGGTTTGTCCATTTATATTGGTGGTAAATGTATTCCATGGAGAATGAATGATTGTTGTCACCCTTGACTAGGCTAGGAAGAGAGCTTAGAACATACTGATTTTCTCATGTAGAGAAAGTGTATAGAGAAATAGTAGAGAAGTGCTGACTACTCACATTTCTACTGTATGCTGAAATTTGAATGCTTGGAAACTTCATTTGTCATGTAGACGACTTATGTGGATTAAAATACCCATTAATGAAATTCAGTTTCTTGTAGCAAGGTACTCTTGCCTAAAAATCCTTGTCTGTCTTTGTGAAGAAATCTGATATGATATGATTACTGATATGAAAGCATGTACTTAGAACAACTGATACGGCATAGCTGAGTTGCTGAGACGCTAATGTCAGAGAGCCTTCAGCTTTTCTAGCCATGACATAGATGTAATTTTGTGGTTACTCTCATCTGATTCTGGAAATACTTGGTACATACAAACCAGTACAAAACTGCAAAGTCAAATATACTTCAGTCTGGAGGCAGCATGGAGGATGCTAAAAGCAACAAAAAGGAGAAGGACTTTCGAGTCCAAGAGAGAAAAATAGATTATCTCCATTGTCTAAGGCTTAATCTCTATGTTAAATAGAATTAAAAGATTTTGAGACAAGTGGATTGGTTAAATTGAAGAAATGGAGAACTAAAGCTAAAAGCCCAGGTTGGTATATAGAAATTATAAACCTTTTGATTTTTCATACAGATACCATTTCAAAATACTTAGCAGGAGTAACACATGCAATAAAAAAAACCCCAAAACCCCTCAAAAAAACTTAGAACTTTTTCAGGAGGAAAATTTAGAGCTGGCAGTTTTATTTAAGTGGTATTTCATCTTCAAGTCTGCTGGTTAGTAATAAAGTTATGATAAATTATTAACTAAATGTAATAACTAATTACGTTACTATCTCCCAGCTCAGAAATAATTGTCTTTGCTGACAGAGGATGCACAGATACACACACAAAATTCCAGAGATTCAGAGCAGTTCTTAAAGAAGAAAACTTCAGAGAAGTTTTGACTTGCTTGTGCATCTGATATAGGCAACGAGATTAGCAGCCCACTTCCCTAAATCACGGTTGCAATGCCAGGAAAAACTTGTCAGTGAGACTCCACAAGCTGCAGAGTTGCACAGCATCTCAGGATAAGGGGAGATAAAGGGCCCATGTCAGAAGCTCCAGCATGCACTGGCACAGATTTTCCACCCTTCTGTCATGGATCCACATGTGCCAAAATGACAATTTGACTTTTGGCAAATGCCACTTACTCAGTGTGTCTCCAAAGTGTTTTAGTTTGGAGGTTTGTCGTTTTAACCGCTTGATGTCAAATCCTTTGTCATCTTTCAGGGAGAGTTATGTATGCCTCTAACTTGCTCTTTCTTTAAGCCCAACTGGGCATTTTTTGAACAGATAGGGGGGGAAATAAAAGGAATTGTGTTATAACACAGTAATCATAATAATCCTCGACTTACCTCTATTATTACTTGTAACAGTAATTTCACAGAAACACAGGTATGTTTTAACATTGCGTTGCCTAGAAGTGCCTAATCTCAGACTGATACCAAATGCAAAGGGAAGCAATAAACGTGGTTGTTGAGGTTATCAAAAATAACAATATTAAGCATCTAATTCTGTTTTTTTCCCAGTTAACTCATGGCCAGAATTAAGTACAGTGTCTGAGAAAATTTAAAAATCAGGTAAAACTGCAGTTATAACCTCATGTTCAAGAATACACAACCTTATACACACCTTTTTCTGAAGAGCTCTGGCTTAAGCCCATGATGCTGCTTCCATACTGCCAAGGTCTCTTAAACTTGTGAGTCTCTTGGGTGAAGACTTTCTCCTGTATTATGGGCACTTCACTATACAGCACAGGTGAAGACTATGGTCTAGCACTTGAAGTATTCTCTTCATTTTAAAGGAGCCTGCCAGTGTGACCTGATGTGTATTTATTTGCACTCCATGTAACAGAAGTAGGTCATCTGATAGGAGTAGACAGAGTTGCTTGTTAAAGCTATTAGTTTATTTAATTTTTCTGTGGTGCTTTTTCTTTCCAAATTGCAGCTTGATTGAGTAAGGAAGGCTCTTCAGTAAGAACTGCTCTATTTGGGTAAATTGCATCTCACAATCCAGCAGATATAATGTAGGTGACAATCCTCCAAACTATCTTAAGATTTGGAAAGACTATCTTTTTAGGGTAGAATATCAGTGATGACTTCCAGGGATCAGTCCTTTGCTGTTACCACTGTTCAGTCATGTTCCCTGCTTTATCCCAAATAGCTTTTTGCAAGCAATGAAATACATGGGGCAGGGGAGGCAGGGAACAAAGCAGCCCTTATTACAAACTTTCTTTGTGATTCTTCTCCCTGTGAGCAGTGAAATATGGTGTTAATGCTTTTTCTGCACAGGGACTTCCTGGATTCCTTAAACGTATGGATGAATCCCTTTTTTTCTTCTTTTTTTTTCTCTTTGTTTTACAGGGAGGACAGGTGAGGGATGAGCATTAGCAGAGGAATCATCCTTATCCTGCCTCATTACCAAGTCTCAGTTCTGAGCTGGAGAGATCACCTCTTCAGAAACTCTCAGGCTCAAAAGGTACTTCATTAGCCTCTGCACTGAGATTGCCAATGAGTGCCAATTAGTTCCAGGAGGTATTTGTTCCTGTAATAGAAATTCCTTCTCTGATAGAAATGGTAATGATAGCAGGAGAACACTGCCTGGGCTAGGCTCACTGGGTCTCATGTATATATGTTATAATGGCTGAATGTTTAGTGATTTTCATGAAATCATGATAAGCTACGCTACTTGGACTACCTGCAGATCTCTTTCACCTGTGATGTGTCTGAGTCAGCTTTCTGTAATAGATAACGTACTTCCTGATCAAGGTTAGTCTCCTGATTTCTGTAATCAGCGTTTGCCTGTTATTTCATTGCAGGTGTACTGAGCAAACTCTGGTCTCTAGCTGGTCTCAGATTTATGTAATTTATTGCTCTGATTCTACAGAGGGAAAGAAAATATTTCTGATTAAATATTTCTGATTAAATATCTATTTGCTTTATTTAGAATTTTGCTGCATTTTATATATTAATATCTTTTTATTGGCTCTTGGTTTTAATTTCTTTTTTCCATTCTAGTAGGCCTTTTCTCCTAACATAAATTTTCCTTCGGAATTAATACAAATTGCCAATAAGATGTCAGCATCTGGTCACTGTCTTGTTCAACTTTACCCTCTTCCCAGTTAGGAAAGATATTTATGCCCATTCCAATCATTGTTCTAATTAGTCCTTTAGAAGAAATAGCTTATGCCTTTTTTTATGTGCCTCTCTTTTTTGCCTGATGCTCTAAAATCACTGCCAGCTCAATGTCGCTGTGACTTTTTGTTACTTTTTCTGGTAATGAGCATTTACTAGAGCGTGCTAAAGGCATGGGAGTGCATGAATTATCATGAGGTAAATTTGCACCTGTCTCTTACCAGTACAAAGTGTATTTGTATTTGCATTGTAAGAGGAAGAGGCTACCTCTTCAGTCACAGACCTAGAACAGAAAGTTAGGGCATATTGCCCAAGCAACTTTGCATGCTGTTTCTCCTGAAGCAGGAGCACTTCTGAGAGAAGCACTGCTAGAAGCATCCTCTGCCCTGCTCTTCCACAGGATGGGGCAGGTTTGCTTGTGCTTCCAGCATGTTTTACTATTTAGATAAAGCTGATCTTACTGCAAACACCAGCTTTGCAAAGCCAAAGTCTGTGATAATATAACATTAGTGTGAATATCTGAACAAGCCAGTTGGTGTATACAGAAAATACAGTAAGCTTGAACATTTGTGTGGTGAAGAGTTAAGCTGCTGTAGGAAAATACTGCTGATTAACAGTGCCTTATCCTGTTATCTTCCAGAAAGGTCTTTACATATGGTTTTAGCTTGTCCATATTGTGAAGTAAAGCATCTTTTGCACGTTTTACAAAGCATGTTTTATCCTCCAATAGGTCTGCCTGGGAGCACGCCAAGAATGTATAGCTGTGATTCACCCATCAGAGCAGTTGTTACCTTTTGTTCCACGGTGTGATCGTGCATGACTGTACAGGTACTGTCTGCATCCATGCTCAGGCTTGAGTTGGGATTTACTGTCACCAGCAGTTGACGTTGAAGTCTTCTCACTTTAATGATGAAACTTAGCATAGTGTCTGGATCCTGCTTAATGAAGGATGATCAGGAACACAAGTGTTTTGGGAAAATAAGTGAAAGACAGTCATGAGCTGCTCTCAGGTATTGGAGCAAAGGAAACTGATTGGATATATGGAAATATGGCATCTCTGTCCTGCAAGGTGCTCAAAAATCTGCTGGAGGCAGGCCCTGTGCAATGTAACCCGTGTTTTGAGAGAGGGTTGGATGGGATGATATCCCAGAGTCTCTTCCAAATTAAATTAATCCATTGGTCTTGAACTATATGAATATATCTTCCAGAGAAACGTGATTTCAATGTGCATGGTCTTATAAATTAAGAAGGGAAAGAGGAAAAAACTACTAACACTCTCTTCAACAGCTAGCTTTAATGTCATCTCTTTGATCATTTAATACAGTATTTGGCCTTAGTTAATTTCTCTTACTGAGTTCTTAAGGTACTATTCTGGTAATATTCTCCCCCTCCCCCTTATATCTCTTGGTTTTACTTTTTTATTCTGCAACTGTTTAAGCAAAAACATTTTTTATGTTATTCTGTTTTCAGAGCATGAATCTGGTTTTCTTAAAATTCTGCTAGTCTTACAACAAAATGTAATAATTTTAATTTTTTGAAAAAATATTTTAAAATACTCATATTTTTCTTACAGTTACATATAGGTGGGAGGGGCTGAAAGATGAAAAGTGGTGTAAGTCAAGGAAAAGGGATCATGAACAAGCCAATGTACTATTGGTGAAATCAATGCAGGGAACTTCTATAGTTTTAGCATAAGAAATTTTCGAAGCTAGTATTTCACAGACACTACTGTCTTTACTAGTGTACAGAGAAGGTCTGCTAAGAGCCAGGATGTGGGGAAAAAGAACTGCCAGGTTTGAGGCAAAGGTTTGATTGTTTTCAGTTTCAAATTTAGAAACAAGTAACGTGGTTTAAAGCAAGAGAAATGCTCAGCTTAAGAAACCAGATTGTGCTCGGGGAAAGGCTAATAGCTTTGTAAATTGGAAATTGCCTAAAACAGTTTGCTTAGGCTAGATAAATGCAAACATCTGCAGAAATGGTGAAAAATAAAGGAAAAATAGATAAAATTTCTGAACACATAAAGGTTTTTTTCCTTAGATTTGAGAAGTAATGGTTTGGAAACTGCAAATGGAAATTTTTCTATGTTCAGTGGGGTTAAAAGAGTCTCATTTCCTTCTTAAAAACAAGGGAGTAGAGAAAAAAGGCCTGTCTGAGGTGTGCACTACATAAAATATCTACTCCTTTTGATTAGCTTCTCCACACTATCAGTGTATGTGGTACAACAGATTTCATTTTTCTTTAATTCCCATTGCTTGCTTAGCCTATGGGTCAGTCGAAAGTTTTTCCTTCCTCTTTGGTGGTGCTTTTAAATTCTAAAACTATGTTTCTTGTATAATTGTGTTTTCAAGGAGATTAAATTCCAGAACAAAACCGAGGTGTGTTGTCAACCTTTACTGGGCTGGTTTTAAAACCAAAGCCAGCCGTGCCCTATGCAAGCTTGCACTGTAACATTGCAAGTCACCCATGTGGCAGACCATAAAATACTTCTCAGTGATTCAAATAATAACACAAAGAAACAAAGTAATACAAGTAGCAGTGCTTGGATAACACTTTAGTGACTGGAGGGCCCACTTATTGATCAAATTTTTATAGGGAAACACGCATACCAGTCAGAGGTTTTCCACTTTAGTATGCATTAAAGGAGTCAGTCTGTTCTGCAAAGGAGAAAAAGAATAATATAGTCCTAAATAAGTGCCAAGTGTGAATATATTTTACACTAGTGGAGAGCTTCCCCCTTGGAGAATTCGGTGAAATTTTCTTTGGATTTATGAGGTGATGAAGTTAAATTATACTTACTTTATCTTATTAAAGAAGGAAAACAAGCTGCTCAGCCTGCCATAAGCTATTATGTGTAATCTTGCATCTCCATGAAATCGTCAGAGCATTAGAGCTTCAGGAGTTTTGGACGGTGGGTTTATCTGTTCTCATGCCTCTCAGGCATGGCATTGAGGATTGAACTCTAGCCTGGGCTGGGAGACTTGTGATATCTCTGGAGGCTGCTGTTGCTCCACGCAGCCTAGCTGCTAAGTTGACAATTCTTAGACTAGAATTGCTCAATAAAGGATATGTTTCCTAGGAATCTGTTTTCAGGTGCCTCATCTCAAGGAGTTTTGTCCCTAGTGATTTCTACGGTGATTTCTGATGACTTCCATACCACCTCCCACTCCCTCAAGTCAAATTAATACTGGGTACAGAGATATTTTCCTGTAATGCTTTTACTGGGATCTGTTCTTTTAATAGAAATTTGTTAGGGCCCTCAAGCTGTAGAAGGTTGAAAACCACTGAACTTCAGTAATTTCACATGTTTTCCATGGGCACTGCCTGACTGTGCACACCCTAGATGTTAATACGACTGCTTAGTTTTAGCTGTTATCAATTGCAATGGTAGAACCAGAATATTTTTGTTCTATATATGTAACTTTTACATGCAGGGTGGTAGATACATATCTATCTATCTATCTATCTAGATATAGATATATATGTAAGTCTTCAGTAAAAATAAAAGAAAAAGACCTCATCACCACAGTCTTAAAGGATTAAAAAAAGAAGTTATGTCCTCTTTTCTACTTGTGTGTGCCCATTAAATATTGAAAAAATGTCTACACTAAGAAACAGTTTAGGCATTCATTTAATTTTTCTCCCTCAGAGTTTTACTAAACTTCCTCCTGACAGAGAGATGCTTTTATGTATTAATTTCTGGGAATAGTTTGCTCTCTAACACCCAGAGAAGATTTCCCTAACCAGAAGATAGACAATTTTCATCACAAATACATTTCATCACTAATGAATTAATTAGTGCTGTTCTCCAGAGGGGAAACATTTTCAAAGTTTTCATATGGATTTCTTTGAAATCCCACAACTCAATAAACAGCACAATGTCACTAGAGTAATAGATGGGCAGGGAGAGTGGAGTGGGTTTCTTGATAGTTGTTTTTTGGTTTAGGGGGTTTTTTTGGCTTTGGGGTTTTCTTCCTTTCTGTCTTAAATAGTGTGTATCACAAACTCATAAAGAGCCTGTTGTCTCGTAGGAAAATGCTCAACATGGTCAGTGGTATGTGCTATTTAAGTGACTTAAAATAATAAAGTTAAGCACCCATTTTCTTAGAAGTGTTTTACTATTTGCTAAAGGAATTTTTGAAGAAGTATTTAATCAACAAGTCCATTTCATATGTCAACACAGATTATTTTTTTTCTGAATTTATTCAGCTAATCAAGATCTATTGTACTGAACCATACATTAATTTCTAAGTTGTCACAAAATTTAATTTAATATAGGATTATAGCAGATTTTGCTGGTTTCACATAGAACTGGTTATACTTTTCAGCTATTTTTTTTTTTAAACATGATGAGGATCAACTTGGAATAACTAAAATCTTTACTTATTTGGCATTTGGAAGAGACATCAGAAACTGCTGAATTTGGTTTATTGTTCTGACTGCCTGGTACAGTTTAGCTGAACACTGTCTTACCACTAAACAGGCATAGATAGAGTGTTTACTTCTGATGACTGAAAGATAATAATAAAAAAAGTAAAGAAGCGTAACAGGTGGCTTAGCTTCTACAGGCAAGTGAAAATGCAAATAATTTGAAATTATATTAAATTATGGTTTGTGGTTACTCATCAGCTAAAGTAGTTCATGTTGGTACAGAACTAGCTAGTTTATTTCCCTTAGTAGATGAATTTTCCCAACACAATCCTTGTAAAATAAAATTGTTCTTAGTGAAATAATTCCAACATTAAATAACAAAGCCCCCTTCCAAAGAAAGAATAATTAGTACTTCAATTTATTTTACTAGGCTAGGCAGCCAATACAGCTTCTATGAAGTATTAATCGAGTGCATTTTCAGGACCAGATAATGCATTTCAATATTATATATAGACTGATATTATCAAAACAAAGCTGGTTTATTAGTCCTGTTTTGGCCCTGTGGTATCATTAAAACCACCATTTGTGTACAGCTTATATTGCTAATGGGAGATGGTGATCTAATTTTTAGTAGTTACGAGTTATCTATGGCTCTCAGATGATATCTAAGTCGCTTGCATGATTTACTGAAAATTCTCACCTGCCACTTGCACTAGAAAAGAATGATTCTTTAGGGTTTTTTTAATCTTTTTTCTTCTGTTCTATTATGTTTTAGTCAAAATAAAATAGAATAATTTTAATTATAGCTGCTAAGGCTTGCTTTCCCACTGCAGGACGTAGTGACTTCAATAAATTATTAATATTTTAAGTCAGAAGTAGGAGGCCTCATGGGGGGCAGTATATGAGGGAAAAGACAGTAACAAATTCTCTGATGGAGGGATGGAGCTTTATAGCCAAACTCTACTTTGCAGTGTTTTCTTTGCAGGGCCATTATGAGCTACTGACAGAGGGTCTGTAATGGCAGAGCTGACATTAAGTAGGATGATGTGAATGGAGCTTTTCAGAGAATAGCTTTGCGGCTGTGAACCAAAATGTAGGCTACACATCTGGTCAGAGGCACGTGTCACTGACAGAATAAGAACCTTGGTGATTTCTTAAATGACATTAATTTTAATGTTAGACTTCCATCACTTTGCTTCTGCTACCCTGCCACATGGTTTTCCATATTTTACAGTGCACACATCATTTGAGTTCTGAAGAAAATTTGCTTAGTCAAAAAGTCAGCTGTATTCAAATTATTCATAAGGGAAATTGCATCTTAGGCAATTAAAATATGTGCTGGGTAAAATAAAATATTCCTTCCTGAAAGGAAAAAGCGGGTGCTTCATCTACAAGAAATCTTATTACAAATTCTTTTCTGTTACTAAGCACCTAATATTAAAAAGAAACTTGTTCTTATCAGAGAGGAATCATACGAGGGCATGGTGGAAAAAAGTCATTTTAGTTTACATTGGTGCTTTTTCCACTCGTGATATAGACTTTTCCATGTCTAGCTCTGCCACCCCACCCACCCCCCAAAAACAGTTCTGCTACTTGTATAAGGGAATGTACATTAATTTTACTTTCATTGGATTTTGTAGGGTAAATGTGATCTATTCCACACAAATTAATGTCCATTTGAGCTTGGCCTGTGCTTATATGGAGGATGGGAAAGCAAGACTGATGTCATCAGGTTTTGACAATTTACTAGGAAGGGAAATGAGCTAGGCCATATTTAAAATTAGTCTGAGAGAATAATGTAGTACACTGTACCTTTTGCCCCCTTAGAATATAAGTTACCCCACTTTAGCCATTAAAAACATTGGATTTCGCTAGATGCACATCTAGTCACTGATGTGCAATTTAAGACCCTTCCAGCAAAATTGTAGTTTTGGGGTTTTCTTTTCCTTATAAACCCCTGTAAGCATTCTCTTGAAGCTTTTTTTACTGAAGTTTGCAAATGTGCACTGAAAAAAAGGATGAACTGAAAATATACTGCCACATCTATAATCATCGGTTGCTTTTCCTACTTGTAGAAGAAGAAGAAGCTATTATTGTTTCTTTTCAGTCTTCTGAGTCTGCAGTGACGAAAACTTCATTCCTGTTGATTCTGTACCGGTCAATGCCACAGATTGCTGAGTCGTAGGTATTTCTCAGTTGCGTTCAAGCTTCTGCCTACAGAAGTGCCAAGCATAAAAGGGATAATCATGGGGGTTTTTGCATAGCAAGTAGCAGAGGCTGGCCTGTGGCATCTCGTGATGGCTGGGTGAAGGGGCAGAGATGAGATGATAAGGAATCTGGTCCTTGCTTTGGTGGGACATGGGGATGTAGCATTGCCTGCGGGCCACGGGGACAAGGTTTCGATTTCTCCTTGCTTGAACCATTCGACAGAGCTAAAGGGAGAGGAGAGCTCCAGCATTTTGCCATGTACCATGCTCCCTAGGAGAGGCAGAAGAAAACCTCCTTCAGCTTTTGCTCACAGAAATTATTGAGTGAAAGGAGGTAATTCTTGTTTTGGTCTGTTTGCAGCCTACTTGCTGGTGTGGTTTTCACCTTTTTTAATGTGTTCAGTCCATTTCTGCAGCTGAATCAAATCATACCATCATTTTCCAAGCAAAATCATTTCCGACGTATCATACCATCGATTTCCAAGCAAAGTCCTATTGGATTCTGTGGGGAATTCTGTTTTAAAAATCAATGGCATGATATGATTCAAAATAATAAAAGAGCACAAAGGGACATGGAATTTAGTTCATCCATGACACACAATATGGAAAAATCCATTAGTTGCACCACACAGAGCATGTACTGGGCAGTGCTGTGCATGTCTTGTTCACAGGCAGAATGCCTTATATTTTAACACAGCTTTTTTACTTAAACAGTGGAGAACTGCATCTGAGGAATAAAGTTCATCACCGATCTTGTAGTTACAGTTTATCCAAGTTTATGGATTAACTCTATAAGTATTTTTCACTGAAACGCAGTACTTAAATTTTAGCATTTTAATAACAAAGATTATCTAATACTTTTATTTTTTCATACAGCTGTATCAAAAAAATATACCCATAGTCATGAATCTTACAATAATTCCACTTAGGGATAACATGTTTCTGTCCTTGGAAGCACTACTCTAATCTTCTTTAGTGTCAATTTGAGGTACAAAATCAAATTGAAAACCAAAGAAGCAAGGTCAGCTCTTGTACGTTTTAAAAAGTTTTTATGAGAGTCTAATGTTGTAAGCATGGCTTCATTAATTTTATACTTTATTTGTGGAGTTTTATTGTTCCTGATTGACGTAGATGTGTCTCTTTGACAATATTTTGCTGTTACTATCTCTTTCCTACTTTATATTCCTCAAATTTAGGGCCTTCATTTTGCTTCAACTTTGTGATCTTCCAAATTAATATTTCAAACTTCTCTTAGTAAATAAATCCTGCTCTCTGCTTTTGATTCTTAACATTTTTTTCCCCTTCTGTATCAACTCCTGAGCCCACTTGCTCCTATTTTGAAGAATTATAACCAGAAATCTGATTTTGAAGCTGGAGCTGTGTAACTTTTTTGGTACAGATTAGCTAACTGAGGAAAGACAAATTGGTATCCATGATCAGGGAAAAGGAGGACAGTTTCTTATACGTGAGCTAAGTAGTTATCAACAAGAATATAAATGGGATGTTTTAATAGCTTCTCTGAGTAATCCTTTGTTTTGTTCAAAGCACGTGTTATTCTGTGCTATCAAAATATGCACATCTATTATATAAGTTAGCATTTTAAATAAATACCACATGCAGCCAGTGACTGCTTATTAAAATGTTTGTAACCTACTTTGTACATACAGCTAGCTTTTTAACAAAGCAGGAGTTAATTAGGCTTGTGGGGGGAAATATAAAACGAAAACAAAATAGTAATGAAAACCCTTCAAACCAATGACCTTATTTTATTGTCCAAATGGGACAATAAATCAGACAAACCTGAACAAAGCACGGAAGAAGTGAGAGGGGGTATAGAGAAGCAAAGTAAGTAGTTCAACATCTAACCATCTTTTTGGGCATGATTTCTCTTTCTAAATACTTTCTTTAGAAACAGTTTGAATGTAAATGTATGACAGCTCTTCAGTCTTCCTGTAATTTATTTGTTTGTTCTTCCAATTGCACTGCATGTCACAGGTCTCTGTTTAAGAGACATTTCCTTGGGTTTGGGTCCTGTCACACATGGAAATAGTAAGCATGGTCAGTGTTGTGTTGCTCTAGAGACTAGAAACTGTTTTTTCTCCTTCTACATCTTCTTCCCCCACCTCCAAACACATGCACACACTTCCCCCAAGGAAACCCTTTTTATGGGATTTGGTTTAACCCATTGTGACCCCAGAATGTGAGGTAGCCTGAGGAGCCAAAGACTGGTTGGGAAATGCTGTAAGCAGCCTGCCTCCATGACTCTGGGGCATATATTGAAATATTCCCTGAATGTCTTAAAAAAAGATTTTTTGAAAAAGCAACTTCATTGCATTTATTTTCATAAAGGAAGAAGCACAGTTGTAGAGATTTTATCCTTTATGTGACTGTTAAATAATACAGAAATTTTAAAATACATTTTGGGGTCTGAGGTTCATGAACATGTAGAATATTATACCTTAAGAAGGGCAATACAAGTGAGAGAGGCAGTGAATATATTTTAAGAGTTACATAAAAAAACTTCTAGATATTAGAAAGCACTTAAGGGAGAGCAATGAAGAGCGCTCCAAGCAATGGCTACAAACAGAATGAAAGCTAATAAAATGTGAGACTATAGCTGCTGATCTTCAACCTTAGTAACTTGAGCTGTGAGATCTTAGCAGCTTATACAGTTGAATGTTCAGATGAACAAGACTGCTGAGCAAATCTTCATGTCTTTCCTTTTTCTTCTGTAAACAGTGCCTTGTTTAAATGTATCTGGAATCTGTAGATCAGTGCGGGAGTCCAGCTGTGCTTGCTGCTGCCTGAAGATAAACCAATATAAAATAAAAATCTATAGTCTTGGGAAAGTGAACTATATAAAAAAAATAATAAATGCCTTTGAGAAGAGATAGATGTGGCTGAGTGAAGGCAGCTGGGTGTGTCAGCAGAGATGCACTGGTGATGATTAGAGAAGAGAGCCCAGGAGTGAGTCTAATCTTGGGAGACCTGGCAGGCTTTCTGGCATTTTTTCCATCTCTTTATAAGGGAAATACTGGGGCATTTCAGTCCCAAACAGTAAAAGACCAGGTCACCTGCTTCTGCACATGATTGATATGTATCATCGAGGAGATGGACACCAAGTGCAACTGCAACCATGGAATACTTTTGTATTTATATTTTAAAATGTCTGAATTAAACAGTATTTTTTTTACACGTATGTGAGTAGAACTTTAAGGAAGACAAGAAAGACAACTTTAATTTGTGGGATGAAAATTAAATAAGTAAAAACAAGGAAGGGAAACTGATTGAGTTTATTTTATTTTTGATGGCTTCCTGTGTAAAGCTTGGAAATTATCAAAGGCAGATGATGCATACATATGTTTCGACCTCGTGTACTCTGTCTCTATTCTTTGGGTATTTTTTGCAATTTATAAATGGAAAGTTGAAATGTTCCATCTTTAAAACAGGAATGAAACATTTTGCATTTTCCAAAAGCAATCAAGCAAACCAAAATATATCCAAAGAAAACAGACTGTTTAATTTCACCCAATTAAAAATAGACAATGAAAAATTAATATTTTCAGAAAGTAAACAATTTCTTAAAATGCATAAAATTTGATCAGAATTCACCATTGATACCAGGCCTGCTTTACATATGTCTAGACACAATACACTTCGGTACCTATTTTCGTGAATTCTTGGGGCTTAAATTTCCAGTATTTTAAAAATTCTTCAGATGTTCTGTCACAAAATGTCTGTTTAGCACAACATGCAATTAAGGGGCAACGTTGCACTATTCATTGAGTGCTTTGTAATCTCTTATTATGTCCGTGTTGCAAAACGCCCTCAGAATTAATTATCTGTTTAATACCTGCTGATGCCAAATATCACAAAGCAAGAAAGACCCTGACAATTGCAGTTTGGACATTTGTTCCAACTCACCTAAGCAAGTAATAGCCTATATCTTCACTTACATACATGACGGATCTGGCACCATATAAAGATGATGTGCCAGATTTCTTGCGGGAGATGTGTAGACACCAGAAGCATGTATTTTTAAATTTTTGCTCTCCTCTCACCCCTGCCCTTGACCATTTTGCTTTACCTACTTGGTTTTTCCATGGGTTCTGCAAAATGTAAGAGATTGGAACTGCAGCATATCACCTTCCAAATGGTCTCTGCACAAAGGTATGAAAGAAAAAATTGATTTTCACTTTTCGTCAATATTTCTAATTTGTAACGCATATTTTGCAGTAAAAGAAGATGCATCATCCCGGATTTTTTGTCAGCATTCCTGGAAGAAAGTGCATTAAAAGCTAATAGCATGGAAGTTTCAGCTTGGTAATTTACAGCCTACGAATGGATTTCTTTCTCTGAGTGATAAGTCAGTCAGTGAACCATGTATTGTATGGAGATGGTGGGCAACTCGCTCACTGGATGTGGGTGTTTTGGCATTTCTCCTCAAAGTTTGAGACACAGAATGAATTTTGACTGAGACTTTCTCGACCTTTCCAAATTTACATCCATTATTTAGTGGTTACCAAATGGGCTCTGATAAACCATGATGAACTGAGAATCCCCTCCATAAGCTCACTGTATTATTACTGGTAAATTTTGAAGTGTTGGTTGTGTTGGTTTTGCACACCTAATAATAGCTCATCTTTAAAAGTCATTACACAGAAAAGTTAGCCATGACTTTTTCATGTATTCTGATTCATTATTTTGCCTGGCTAGCAGCAGGTCTTGTCAGCTGATCCACAAAGCCGCTCTGATCCCTCATACCTCCTCCACTTACAGGGTTAGCTCAGGTAGGAGGAAGAGGAGCTTTTGTATCCCCTGGGAGACCATGTTTTCTAGCAGGTACTGACATTGCTTTACATCTTTTCTGGATTAATTTGTTTGTCTATATTTGTCAAACCTTTTGCTTTGATGTTTACATTCAGATAAATTTTACTGTATATCAGGTTTCTTTACCTGGAATTAGAAGTGAAAATTAGCTTCTAGGAGAGGCAAGACTAAAGTAGCTCATGCCGGCTTAACAAGACAGCTGAACAAGACATATTTTCAATTCCATTTATCTTTTAAAGTCACTTCTTGAGGACCCTGTGAAGGTTTTACTTAAAGGTACATCAGAAGAGCTGTGTTAAAGCTTCTAGAAGACTTTAAATTCAATGTTGTTATACTGGAAAACCAAAGTTTAATCACTCTGCTTATGCACTTTTAAGCTGAGGAGCATTACTATGTATATGTAGGTATCATACACACAATATAAGTATTAACACAAATAAGTGGGACTGGAGGAAATCTGACAGAACGTACAATCTGTTCCCAAAAAAGTGTTTGTCCAATAGCTCTTAAAGAGCTCTAATGACAGAGAGCTTACTACCTTGCCTCAATGTTTAGGTTTTTCAAAATTGGCATTTATGCAGATCTTCTTTCTTGCAAATTAAAAGTTTCCAGCTATTGTTCAATAAAGATCTTTAGTTTGCTTACTAAGCACCACTTGCTTGATATTCTGATGTATACTGTAAGTAACTGTGACAATTATATCTAGTGTTACGTATACATTAATTTAATTTTTATTGATGTCCCACAGTACATGACTGTCCATCCTGAATGCCCAAATATTTTCTGGATCAATCTGAGAACATAGTGTAAACTGTAGACTAATACATCTGAGTACATTTTATTTTTATTGTAGCACAAGAAAACCAAATTTAAGCACAGTGAGAACAATACTACTTTTACTAGTTGTACCTGTTCCTTTCTAAGCTATTTTATTAAGTCTTGTTGTTTCCAAGGGTGCTCGCTCTTGAGGTACAACATTTTTTTCGTTTTCACACACTAGAGTAAAACATGTTTAAGCTGCTAAGGTTAGCTTAGAGGAATTAACTTTTCTATACTGGAAACTAAATCTGGGTAATCTTAAAGTAAATTTTCAAGTTATTTGTTTATGTGTTTTGAGGCACAGTTCCATTATAGTCTTTTTATTTTTGTTAGAAATTGTCCCAACCCTAAGTGTATGCCTGTTAATAAATTGCCATAATAAATTCACTCATTATGGGGACCTAGGTATTATGCAAAGATGATCTGAAATAGATGAGTCATGGTGAGATTACAAACGGTCTGGCTGGCCTGGAAATGACACTTGGATTCCAAAGAAAAAGCTGAAAGACTTTTTTCAAGGATATAATGACTGGAACTTAAGCCCCTGCTATTCTGTAGTTTCACCATATGGAAGTTGCAAGACCTGCACATGGACTAGCAGTGATCCAATGCCTGAGTAAGGACACAAGGACCGCACTCATTCCTTTCTTTTTAAATTAGATTTAAATAATCATGGTGAGTGAGAGCTATGAAAAAATAACACAAAGCATTCCCTCATTATCTCCAAATGCAATAATTAATAGATAGATTGGACCCTAGTTAACAATTGACCACAGGAAACTGTAGATCTTACAGCTGAATCAAATTAGAAATCAATATTTGTTTTCCCTAGTTTTTTTTAAAGAAAGGCATTGGAAAAGAAAAAGTATCATTTTAGTAATTTAGAAATGCTACATTAAGTTAATCTTTGTGGACTAGGCTGCACCTCTAAGCACAACAGCTCTGAAGAGGAGTGTCTTTGAAGGGGAGAATGGAAAGGAAGGGAAAAAGGAAGGGGGAGGGGGGATAGCAGAGGTAGGTGATGTTTTTTGGGTATGCAAACTCATGGGACTAGAGTCAGTCTGTGCTGAGATGTGAACAAAATGCCTTGGAGGAAGCCTTGGACAGGGTAATGCCTAGCTCTCATTATTGTTTTTACTAAGAAAGAGAGTACGTACATCTTTTGTGGACTGTATAAATGCAAACAAGGTTGCCCAAATGAGTTGGGTACAGCCACCTTCAAGTGTGCAGTACATCTAGCCATCCTACTCAGCAACAGCTCTTCTCTCTCCCCCCTGTCCCTTTTCCTTCCTTCTATAGCTGGATTTTTTAAGGGTTTTCATCAGGGGTCCTCAAACTACAGCCCGTGGGCCGGATACGGCCCCCCAGGGTCCTCAATCCGGCCCCTGGTATTTACAGACATACACACACACACCCCCGCTGGAGGTTGGGGGTGAAACCAAGCAGCCGCAGACGACTGCCTGCCACTTCATCCGCACGCCGCCCCCCTGGTTAAAAAGTTTGAGGACCCCTGGTTTTCATTTTCCAGGAAAACAAACTGTTGATTTTTGTTCTAAATCAGAGTGAAAAATAGATTTCCTAGAGAATGGAAATTCTGCCTTTCATCCATCCTTTACCAAAGACCAGGGAGTAAATTCCCACATGTTCTATTAACCTCAGTAAGGTTCTGAATCTTTACATCAGCTAAGGCACAGCTTCCAGAATATTTGCACCCAACAGTCATTCCAATGCTCTTTGAGTACCTGAGGGTAACTCTCCAATTGATTGAACAGTAATTTCAAAGCAGATTCTTCTTTCTCTTCTTCTTCCATCTGCTTCTTTTGTCACTCAGCATTTTCTCCTTTCTCCCTTTTTAGTTTTGACACTACTCTATGATTAGAGTATTGCTTAACTGGTCACCTGACACTGCTGAATTGACTTCTTGAGAGAAAGAAGACAGAAAGAACATTTGTGTGTGTGCCTATTTATACTGAATGTATAATGGTATGACGTAGTTCACATACACATGGAGACCTGGGATAAGCAGTTGATACAGTCTACAAGTAATTCTAGACCACACGTGCACCTATATGAAGTCTGTTCAGAGTAGTATTATGTTTTTTGTTGTGGGGGTAGGGGTGAGAAAATTTACAAACTGTTTTTACAAACTGTTTTTTCATCACAACAATTGCTTTTGTTTTTCCTGGTGCACGTACTCCTCAAAATATGTTCATTCCATATGCACCAAACCTGTGAAAACAAATGTGTGAGTCTCCTTTGCTGAAGCATGTTGAACTGCAGGTATATAAAAAATAACAGGAAGACATCCATGCGTTGATCTATTTAAATAGAAACAGTAGTAACTTATTTATTTAAATAAAATGTGGTTGTCACTTAAACAATAAGGGAGAATAAGTTTAATCATTTTTTGCATACAATTCTATTAGCTTTAATCAGAAACGAAGCCTCCATAATATGTGATGAAATAATTGTAGGTACGTGAAAGGTGTTTTCACCTGTAAAATAATTTGGCTTAATTTCAAAGATGTGAACCAATAGTGTGCAGCCTACTACATAAAATGTCTTCTTTTTTTATATTCCAGGTGCTTTATTCACTTCATTGGTTGCTGAAAATCATGTTGTATTGCATTTTTTGAGCAATAGGTAAGCTCTTCAGTATCTAATTTTATACCTGCCATACCTATGGGTACAAATGGGGGAAAATATTCTCATAAACTGACTTGCACTTTAAAGATCAAAATGCATTTAATTTATTCTTTTGAGCATAAGCTGCATCAAGGTCTAATTTTTATTAACATTTCTCTTCATTATTTCTGACTAGTGTGATTGTAAAATAATTTTTATCAACTTTTTAAGCAGAAATAGAAAGTAAATATACCTGAGCCTAAAAGTAATCTTAACAACAGACTTAAAAAACAAAAGCACAAAACAGACATAAAATGAGCAATGACTATAAACCCAGTGTTATCTATAACAGAAGAAGATGTTTTTTTAGTCCCTGGTCTGCTCTTTATTTGTAATTTTTGTGTGTGTGCATATGTACATACAAATCTGTCTTAAACCTGCTGTACTCAGTTTAATATTAATTTTTCCTCTTAGTGAAAGCAAACATCAAAACAGTATTATGCTCTTGTCTTTATTTAAATTCTAAAAACAGGTATGCCCCAAAGTGATGTTTTTCTTTTTTTGTTGTTGTTTTGCTTCGATATTTTATTCATGCAAAGTGGTAAGTAGGTTAGTAGGTATAATGAACATACTTAACTCCAAGTATCCGTTTTCTTCTCTGTCACAATATTCCCTTTATATTTCAGGTTTAGTAGCCATATTATACACAAAACACAAGCCTCCTGTCTGTGGCCCAAAAAATCTCACAACAGAAGAGTGAAATACTCTTCAACTGATTTTAACTATGCTGGGTTTTTAAATCGTGAGGCAAAAGCCTGTTCTTGAACTCCCCGTCCCTTATAAGTGTTACAGAGCCTTGTCACAAAAAACTGCACACTGCATAATTATGAAATAACAATTCTGCTTGTTCTTTCTTCCCTGCTTTTAAACATAATTTTGAAGTATTCCAAAGAAAAAAAAAACAGACAGAAGGGTATTTTCAAATTCTGTATCTCCCACCCAGTACCCTACAATTTTTTGTGAAGTTTATAACCGTGTCAGTACATTTCTTTTTGAATCCTTGTTGCTGTGTGAAACCAATATGAATATAAATGTGAAAATTCTCAATGCAAGTAATGGAACACTTTGGCTATAGAGAAACAGTAAAACAGAGATTAGATAAATGTGCTATCAAATGAATGAAATGAAATTATCCCTGTAATGTGTGTAATGTGATGCCTGACATCGAGCCTTCACAGTACTGGGCCAGTTTTGGGTTTCTTGCCTTTTTTGTACCCACCTCCTCCCCCCCCCCCCCCCCCCAAAGGCCATGATAGGTTACTTACAAAAGGATGCTCAACATTGTTCTTATCAAAATTATATTCAGTTCCATATTTCTGCTGAGAAGTTACACTGACCTGTATTCCTTGAAATAACCTATGTTCATGCACCATAATATTATGTAGTGTGGATGGTGTAAATGAAAGTTTACAGGATTGTTGCTAAGTTCTGAATTTCATGGTGAGATTTAAAGATGTGTTTAAAATACAAAGAACTAATATAATAATTATTATTTGTTGTATATCTCATTTAATTAAGCAGTCTTGTTTCTTTCCTACATAACTATATTTAATTGCAAGAAAAAGAAAAGAATCCCTTTCAAAATATATAGTGAAATGTCCAACCGTTTACTTCACTGAAGTTTTATTAGCTTTCTGTAGAGTAGCTGCATATGGAAAACTAAAGTTAATTAATTTATTTTTTTTAATGTTGCATGGATTCCTTTTGGAATAAAAATAATGTGTGACCCATGATATATGAATAAGGTTTCTTAATTATTTTTTTAAAAGACCTCTAGATCTTGTTTATGCCTACTCAAGTTTGGGGAATAAATTAAATTCAAGGTTGTTTTTATTTATTTTATTGGGGTACATGAAAAAAACCTAAGCATGCTAACTTCCTCTAGTAGCATTCATTCTTCAGTACCTGCAGCCTATCCCATATTTCAGCTAATTCGGTGAAGTTGGAAAATCAATTCTGTTTTTACAAATACTGATGCTGTGATCATTGTCTTTGCTCTAAGGGCTTACATTTGAACACAACATAATTCAGATTAATAATGCATATTTAATAAATGCTAACATAAGTACCGAGGAAGCACTTTGGTTTTGAAATAAATCTCAGCATTCAGTTGTAATATCTAATCAATAATTAATTATAAGCTAGTTGACCCAATAGACTCATGCTACTTGCATGTATTAAAAAAGAAGAATCTGGTAAGCATATTGGAAAACTAGAAAATATAATGTATAATCTCTTTTTGCACTGTCTTTTCACTCAGGCACGAGATTAAGATTTATTTAGTGTTTAAGAGCCCTTGCAAGCATATACAGAAAATTAAAAAAGATTAATCCTAAATAAGGGGGCAAGTATACCAACACAGTGCAGTGTATGTGCGACCCGCGATCCAGTCACATCCAGTCAGTGACCCAGTATGCTTTCTGTAGATTCTGTTGTGAAACAGCCTTGATACGTATGATGGTGGCTAAAGTTACATAGGGCATCTTATTCCTGTGCTGGCTATTGATCCTGTAGCTTGCAAGGACGGTCCTTCCAAGGTTGTTACAGTCCTTCCTATACATTATATCTGAGGGACAGGTATCTGCCGATAGCCAGTGCTGAACAACTCCCAAGTAGCTTGCTCAAGCCATACAATACACCAGGAATGACATCCTAGCAACAATGCACCATAATTGCCTACAAACCATATGCACCATAAAAAAGACTGAAAAGTACCAAGTCCAACTGTATCTCTGTTGCAAAGCACCTGTGCAGGTGCCTTTTCGTGGCAGGTTGCAAAGTGCTGACTGGTGACTTCAATGGAAGTTGACTTGGAGATCCAGAGCAAACCCCATCGTTGGGACGTCTGACTTTGACTGTAATCAGTAATGAGAAAGAGGAGACAGAGAAAAGAGTTGGATTAATACGGTAAGAAACTGCCAGAAACTGAAACAGCCAAAATATTTCAACAATGAAGGTGACCCTATACAATGGATTAACCAAATATTTATGTCGCTTAGGCTGAAAAACTGTTCCAGGGCAAGGCTCTTAATCACAGCTGTTTCAGGCTGTGATGCTCTTCCTACTCATCACATCGTGCTGCTATTTTCTTACCAGTTTTATTGTGTATGTTATCACTCACTCCATTTTCTGGGGGAAAACACTCTGCTTTCTCTTATCTCCTGAACTGTATCTTCACTAACCTGTGACGGAAAAAGAAGTACACGCTATGGCTTAGCTGACCTTAGCTCTATGAAGAAGCTGTTCTGCACAAAAGATGTCTGCAATGATTTTGCATTTCTGGTAACCATGCAGGTTTTTTTAAAGACTGAGGTTTATTGCTTTATGAAAATGTTGCAAAACACAAAATGACCAAAATTTTGTCTATGTTTCTGCACTCCTTTTCAACAGTTTTATCTAATTATATTATCCAGACAGATTCTTTGATGGAAGGAAATACATGTTTAATTACTGTTACTTTTAGATTATACACGTATTGCATACATATGTAAAAAGAATGCCAGGAAACCTATTGCCCATGAGCCATGCAAATAGAGTGGCAAAGAAAGATTCCTTAGAAAGGATCTAATCTCAATAGACGAGCCAGGCTAGTTGATACTGAGATCCCACCCGAAGGACCCTGCAGACCTTCTCTCTCTGAGATACGATTTTCCAGTAGATCGCATCAGCACAGATGCTCAGCTGAAGGAGAAATTGCAGGAAGTCTCTCCCTCTTGGCAAAGATGGATAACTTTTGCAGTGGTTGACCACTCCTGTAAAGATTTCTCTGTTGTGCACTGTCAAGTTGATGTTAATGCTCATGCATTTAATTTCTAGCAAATAGATCTATCTTACTGATGGAAAAGTAGACCCTATTTCCTAAAGAACTATCCTCATTTCAAGCATGTGAAAACTGGAAGCCTGTTTGTCTGAGGAACAGCAATCGGTGTCCCTTTGGTGGACACTGAGAAGTTCCACACTGCCCTCTTCTGCCTGAGCCTGGACTGGCTGATGCAATGAAGACCTTGAGGTTTAAATGTTAGGTCTTTATCTATATCACCATACTTTCTTACAAGGTCAAAGGGTTTGGGTTTTTTTAAGCAGTTGACTGTATTAAATGTAAGTCTAGTTTTAATATAGTTAGTTCTCATTGACTCTTCCACTAGCAGCAATCTTCCAGTGAGGAGGACTCAAAAAATTACTTGTGACCCCTAAGAACTTTAAAGAACATCAAAAAATACTTCCTCCACGGGTAAAAAAGAACATGCCTGCTGATATAGTTGAGTGTCATCAGATGCATTAGCAGTATTAGAATGCCTTGAGTTTTACCCAAATTGTTCACTAACAATGTACAATAACACCTCTAATACCTGTCTTTAACAGCGTTATGTCCTATGAACCCTCAGTGATGATTTCAGCTAACTTTGGGTACTAGCCCATGGTGTATTCCACCCTGTAGGAAACCCCTATTCTTTTGCTGGGCTTGTCTGAGGTCTGCTTTTCAGAAATACAGAGCATGCTTACCTCCTTTGATTTTCTGATTGCAGTGTTTGGCACTTCTTAAATCAATTTGTAGGCAGCTTAGATCAGAGAACTGAGCTTTGAAAAGTAGGTTGCAGGCTTCTGCTCGAGATTTAGATTAAAGGTAACATCTGTGAATTTCTTATGAGCTTACTTTCATGGTTCTAGTTTGGCAAATAGAAATAGAACTGGTTTCTTGCATTCAGAAAAGAGATGGGATCAAGATTCTGACTTTCCAAAAGTTTGGAAAGAAGGAGTCTGGATCTCATGTTCTCCTTTGCTTTATTATTGAGAAGCATGTACATTAAAAAAACCCAAAACTGACTGACATAGGCATATTCAGGAAAATTATAGTCATCATCTCAAAATATGTCTCTGGCAGCTGTCTCTCAGATTAAGTATCTCATGATATTGCCTTGTTTTTGATGCCCATTACAGGGTTATGCTTGTGTATTCCTGAAACAATGGACTGCTAGTCTTGCCTTAGTAACCAGACAGTAATCACATGTTAGTAGATGTATTCTGGTATATGGATTGCTCCTGTTTTACTTATCAGCCATGTTTTGGCAACGTCCTACTTGTATAGCAAAAGCAGAACTGTCAAAGAGTTTACTAATCCATTACATGAAGGGTGCAGTAAAATGATTGATGTGCGATTTAACAGTTTATTATTCTTCATTAAAAATGTAATAGAACATTAACAGAGTTCTGTTCTCAAAGGTATTACATGTACAGAAAAAGGAGAGAGGCTAGAACAGAAAATAAAGCTGTACAGGTTTCTATAGTTTTAAAGTTGCATGACAAATCGTATTTACTCATCCCAAAGCCTCATTATGCAGTAAAACAGAGTTAATGAGAAATCAACCCCACTGCTCAGAGATCTTAAATTTTGGCAAATCTCAGCTCATTGTCACTTTGGAGATGCATAAATCTGATATTTGGTCTCTTCCTCTGGAGCTTCTATGGAACTCTACGCAGCCTTCTAATTAGTCATTCCAAAATAGCAAGCAAGTACATCATGCTCATTATCTGCAGTGTTTCTGGCTATGTGTAATAGCTTTACTCCAAAACTTTTCCATTGCTTTCTTTCCTGCTTCCTGGATCCGTCTCATATTTGTGAAAGGGGATGCAACAAACTAATAAGAAAATAATGAATTTTTATTTTTGCTTTTTTACTTACAAAGTGTATATAAATAATTAATGAGCATGTTGCAGGCAAGAAGTGTTTTAAGAACAGTAACAGTGCTGTAGATGTTACAATCCAGAAAATAGGCAACTCATTACCCCTTTGCACTCCATAGATAAAAGTTGCCCACTTATGAAATACATAGTAATCCTTTATTAGCTTTTGTTAATTTATTTATAAACCAGGATCAGATTCCTTACACTTAAAATGGAGATGTATTTCTCAAATGAAAGAATTATTAGAATAAGGTATCCATACTATTTCTCATTTAGAACATTATATGAAATAATTTTTAACAGCTTGATAGTGAATTAAGATTCTAATATGTTTCTGTGGTGTCTGAATAGAATTATTTTTCTGTTAGATGCACTGCATGTGCATGAACAATCCCCATTTACATAAGAAGTCTGAAACAGCTTATTTTAGTTGTATTTTGTTGTGCCGTAGGGGTAAAAACTTTGGTTCTGACTGGAAGCACAAATTTTCTAAGTTTTTTTTTTTTCTGTCAGAAGTTTTCCATTTACAGGTATTTCCTTGAGAACCTGTTCAAATAAAACATCCGTCAGAAACATATGGAATGATGAATCATTCAAGCTTTGGCTGTAGCAGTATGAGAGGGGAAGAAAAGGCAACCTCCCCCTTTTGAAATATTTCTCACATAGTTTGTACAAAATACTTTCTTCAGGCATGAAAGCATATTCTGGCCCCAGATATTTCTCTCTTTCCCAGTAGACTAATTTCAGTCTCCTATGAGAGACTATAAACCAGTTTTGCAAAGGTCAGCAAAGAACAGATTGCATGGCCCTGGGCTTCATATTGTGCATTTGACAATGATCATATTTGATGTGAGGGCAGGAAGGAAAAAAGGTCTCTGGCAGGTAGGATGGAGTAGAGGTACGTGGTTAAAGAGTCCTTTTGCATATTTAGCACAAGCCATTTGTCTTTAATTTTGATATTCTGGAATACTCACCACCTCACTATATTAAAACAATCACTGTAGCTGAGAATCAAAACTAAATGCAACTCTTTTTTTAAGGTTAAAAAAGGAGTGAGTCTTGTCATGGTCATGATACTTTTAAAACATGTATTAAAACTTAATCATGAGATTAAAATTACTCTCTGTTAGAAAACACGACCCTGGATCCAGCAGTTTATGTAAGCATGTTTTAGTTTCGTATAGGTTAAAAACAAACAAAACCCACCCACTTCGTTGGGTTTTCTGTGGTGCTGAAAGTTTATCTGTGCTGGGCTAGAGCCTTTGTTAGGACTGTTAGAGGCAAAAAAGCAGAAACATGAATGAGAGTCATTTACAGTGAATATCTTGCTTATTGTCTTTTTGCTTTATCATTCATCATATTTCACTCATTTGAATTATAGATATATATGTGTGTGTATATATATGTATTTTTCATTGCCTTTTTTCCCTTTTTTTTCTTTTTTTGTCTAATAAATACAAAGGAGAGGAATCTATAGTTTTGTTCCCTTTATCTCTGATTTGAAAATATAAGATGTTCAGGAAGTTCTGTTGAGCTTGCAACAATCTATTGAAAATTAGTTCATTTGTATGAGATGAATCAAACACCAAAATGTCAGGTGTGTTCCTTTTCCCAGCATCATTGCTAATCTATAGTTTTGGTAACTGAAGAGAAGTGGTGTATAATGAAAATGTCTACTGTGCTGTGTATCATTAGCTATTCCTTATTACAGTCAGGCATCTATTCATCCTTTCTGGATGTACTCATGAATAAGATGCATAACAAACTGATGTTCTGTTTTTTCCTCATTAAGAATCTGATATCTTGTTCAGCAACACTGAAAAGGAAACGATTTGCGTTCAGCTCTCAGTGTGCATTTTATAACCCATAGAAAATTAAAAATAAACAACAATATGTACAGTGATTTCATATACTTTCTTCACATAAATTAGAAGCATTTCCAAAAAGTCTGTCAGAGCTGGTGAATGTATACTAGAAAATACTCTAGCAGCAATGTGAAGGCTTCTTTTATAAGTGATTGATAGTATGTCAGATGAACCAACATGTATCAGATAGATATATTCTGCACTTAATTCTTGTGACTCAGTTATTCAGATTCTCCTCAAATCTTTCTCCTGTAAATTTTGATTTTTAATAGCCTTTCCAGTTCAACAGACTTATAATGTATAGAAATAAACATATTTTCCAGTACATTCAATGGAAGATAGGAAGGATCAGTGACTAAGAAGGAGGCATAACATGTAGCTTACTTCCTATCTGATCAGGAAACTCATTCACAGTAGTTTAACTGCAGTTCTTCTCTAGTGCTTTTCTTACTCTGTGTGGGCTATAAGCTCTTTAGAATAATGGATTTTTTTTAGTTTTCGGTTTTGGTTGGTTTGTTTTTTTACAGCTCCTAACTCCAAGGGACTCCACAGGTATTCTGGGATGCCAGTAACAAATAATAATTTTCTGTTAACTTAAGCTTTAGATGACTGAGATTTGCTTGGTAACCAATTGAAGTTGCATTACTAACCAAACATATCCAGATCATAACAGGACCCGCTATCCTCAGGTTTTAGATATTTTAGATGTAGATATACTGTTAGGTGAAAAATTAAAATTCAGTTGCCACCTGAGAATGATTTCCTGCTTGAAGGAAGTAGGGGGGTGGAAATTAAAAGAAAATGGAAATTATGTACTCTGTTTCTTTAGGACTTTCTGGTTGACAGCATCTGGTGTGTTGTGTAGAAATGTGACTGGTGTTAACAGTGCTTCACACACTCACTGTGAAGGACTTGCAGGGCCAGATTCTCATTAACTCTACATTAGATCAGTAAAATCTGAAGAGAGCTTCTAATTTATCCTTAATATATTCTGCTTCCAATCTGAATGTGTTAGCAAACAGATCTAGTGAAAACTTTCAAGATAAATACAGTATTTATACTTTTGCTGATAGTCCATCATCTGGTTCTAGTTCATATATACCCTGTACTACATAGCTGACAAAACTATAAATTATTTTGAATAATCACAGTGCAGATATATCAGTCCAGAATTACTTGTTGAAACATAGTCTCTTTGGAGTTGGAGTGAGTTTCTCAATTAAAAAAATATGAAAAGATGTGTTATTTTATCTTACACATAAAAAAATAGGTGATAAATGTTTTCTAAAATAACTCTTGTCAATCAGTATTATTTGTCCAGATGGAATTATGTTTTCCTTTCCGTGATATCTGTGCCTGTATCAGTGATGGAGAATTCAAACCCAACAATACTGTGTGTAGATGACTAACACAAGGACATGGTTTTTTAATAACTAGTTGAGAAGGATCAGAGAATGCACAGCAAGTTACATGGAATTGGTATTGATCAACAATGTTTTCTTGAGGCACGACAGGACTTTCAACTGTACCACATATACCAGGCATCTGATTCACTTTGTGTGTGTGTGTGTGTGTGTGTGGGGGGGGGGGGGGGGGGGGGGGGGGGGGGGGGGGAGAAAAAAACAAACAGGACAAAAAGCAAATGGATAAATCAAGTTATATTAAGTCAAACCTACAATGCTTCCTGGTTTTCAGTTACTTGGTGCAGTGTTTTGAAGCACAAATGCTAGGCAAGAAAGGCTTGGCAATTTTGAAGCACATTCCATGAGACAGTTAAGAAAACAGGACTGTGGTTTAATTAGGCTGCAAATGTGTCTTAACTTTACCACTATTATATATAATACTGTATAATAATACCACTTCTCTCTATATATTACATGTATATAAAATCCTGCTATATATTCTATTACTATACACATATATATAATGCTACACAGAAACAGGAGGGAAGCTACCCTCAGTATTATTTTCTAAGCTTTTAATAAGATCCTTGGCCCAGCCTTTCGATGTATGGAGATGAGATGTGGGAACACAGACAAAATTAACTGATCTCCTGTGATGTTAAAGGGTAGGAGCCAAAACTTGCTGCTGCTTTCTAATAATTTTCTTGCAAATTTGGTTTATTCAAAGATTAATCTCTTTGTTGAAAAGGGAAACTGACAATCTATTCACGTAATATCCCTTGACTGAAATATACCTATATTATTAGCATTTCCTTCTTTAATTTTGGCCAGACTCTACTCTAATCCCAGGATATGATGGAGAGTCATATCCCACTCACATTTGCCTTCACCTGATTTAGCTATGTCCTTCTGTAGTTTGTCCACATAAACTTGGCTTTCTTCCTTACATCTTCCTCACTGTATTTTGATCACATCAAGTTCCTATTACTGCGTTGTGTATTTCCTTAATCATTAACTTTATCAAGGTCTTAAATATAGTTTTTACAGTTAGTGTGGCTTTTCTCTCCCCAAAAGTATCTAGATGTCTCTTTCTGTGCAAACTCCAAATTATTTCATCATTAAAAGGAGCACAGGTATTTACGTAAAATATTATTGCAATGTAAATCATGTCGAACGTTAGTAGCACAGAGAAGACAGCTTGCAAGAAAACCATCTTTTGTCTGGATATATTTCTTTGTAACAGCAAACTGTTCTGATTGTCCTAATGGGATGGATAGCTTGAACAACTAGAAACAGTGCGGTTTTTAATTAGCAGGAGGAGTAAGCAGGAAAGGAGCACACTATCCTCATTTTTAACACATTTACTTGTAATCGAAATAAAAACACAGGCTTCTCAGCATGTTGAAGACTTAATTTTAATAACTGATGTTTACTTAATGGTTGTAACTGCAGCTTCCTAAGAGATTGGCAGTTTATAATACGCTAGCATTCCCAGCTGTTATCATTCAAATAAGAAGAAAGACTAAGAAATTAACACTGAGAAAACTACTTAGCCACATGGTAGCACATAGGATATAAACTTGACTGTAAAAGAGCAGAACAGTGCTTAGAACATTAGAGCATTTTCCCCAGTATGAAACACATTTTCAGGTATAGCCGATTTTTATGTTGCAGTTATGAGGTCTTCACAGTTAAATCTTTTCGGCTCACTAATACCCACTTACTAATATTTGTACCTTTTTGTAATGTATGTTTCTAGTACTTTTTTTTTTAGAAAATCTGAGCAGAATTGATTGATTGGTACTTATTAACCTCATTTTGTCAAAGCCAAAATTGACATGATTCTATTCAGATCTTCACAGAAATTACAGTACCAAATGGTATCATCAAATATAATGTTCTGTAGAAGAATTACATTATGTTTATTATAGTTATTTGGAAGGATAAAGAAACGATATGAAGATCTTATTCAGGAAGCATTCATCAGACTGTGGCCTTTTGTGCCCAGCCTCACGCTCAAGTTTTTTTTGCTCTCCACATGTACATTTTGCTGTTCCTTCATCTATCTCCAAGTGCTTTCAAAGGAAAAAACAAGTTTCAACTATCTTATCTATTAGATAGGCAAACAAAGGCACAAAGCGATAAAAATGATTCACTCAGTCTCGCACTATAGGTCAGCTGCAAAATCAGGAGCAGAACTAGGGACACATGGCTGCCAATCAGTATTTTCATCAAACACCCTTCTACACCGTGTGTAGTGTTGTGTTATTCTTTGCAGGTCTCACTAGCAACATTTAAAATAGAAGTGAGGGTTTGGGGATTTTTTTAGATATAGTTATGGGCATATGAGTCTCGGTACACTTGGAGTGTGCAGGCATGCCTGAGACGGTGCTGTGCCATATCAACCCTAGTGAACACTGAGGACTCACGGCACCTCAATCTAGAGATATTAATTCAAATGCCTCTGAGCGATGGTGGTATTTGATGCTCTTAGTGAAGGAAGGCTGTGTGCCAGCCACCAAAAAACCAGACCTCATCTATCCTAGGTGATGGCAGAGCATTACTTTTCAAGACACTCAATGTGTTTCACTCTTTCTGCTTCTGCAGAGAGTATTGCCAGCCTGAGAATTGCTGGGAATTGGCTCCCCTGGGGTTCCCAGCGGGGCACCCGAGAGAGTCCATAAGCCTTTAATGTAGATCGCTGTAATTACACCAGGATCACCATAAATAATGTGAAATTCAACTGGAACTATTCAAAATATGTACATGCCATAAAAAAAAAAAAAAAAAAAAAAAAAATTCTCTGTGTTTAGAATCAGAGAAACAGGCCAGATCCCTGCATGAATGCTGACAGCAACCCCTCCAAGGAGAACACAGGCAGAGCCAGCCAAGGGCGAGCAAGGGGCAGGGCAGGGCGGGGCGGCTGCTGCTGATCCCGAGCGCCAGCGCTTCCCTGTCTGCAACGGGCAGCTGAGGTTTCCCTTGTGGAGGTAGGTGCCTGGAAACAGTCCTGAGTATGTTATTTTGAAATGCATCAAGTGGAGTTACCTTCTACCTCTGCTTTGTTGAAATTATGCTCTTATGGACAATGGGAAGATAAAGGATAGGCATATGGATGAGCATAGCCCAGTAATGGTTAGTCAGGGAGGGACTGACCTCTGCATTTCGGTTCCCTCTTTCAGGACTGCATCTCTCCTTTTCCTTCTTCCTTTTTCATTCAAATTGCTGTATGTTATAGCCTCAAGGTGGTGGTGAACTAAATATGAAAAAAAAATAATCACATTATTCGTTATGAATTGTCCAGACTTCTAATAGTATGGGTATATGGATGCAGGGAGAATAATTTGCATTAACACTTATAAGCCAACTTTGTTGTTGGTTTCTCATAACAACATAAATAATGAACAATAATGAACAAAATTTGTTTTGGTTTAGACATTTCACTGGAGCTATAACCATGAAATGAAAATATAGTTTTATGCAGTCTCATTAGTTTGCTTTTTTTTCCTAAAATAAAATATAAGCAATAGGCTTTTCTGCTCCAAAGTGATCATTATTTTTCAGTATTTCATTTTCTACAGTTCTCTCAAACTGTTCCTGATAATATAGTTAATCCGGGTATTTTCATTCTAGTGGTGTATTATACATTAAGTTAACCTTACATATCACTAGGTACATTTTCAGAGTTCCAGCTCAGCACAATTTCTCTTGAGTTAACACTTCCTAATGTAAAGTCTTCTTTCTAGCAATAAATTCTAACCTTTTGCTTCTGACATAATTTTCTACAAAAACTATATTTGCTATTTGCAAATAAGTCCTTATTTTATCTTCACAGTTAATTATTTATTTTTCCAGTGGGAAAGCTCTAGTGCATGCTAATTTGAATTTTGAATTAATAATAAACATAGGTGCTTTCTTCATTTCTACTGTATCATAAAATGTGGCGAATACTCTTTCTGTCTCTGAACTTCCAATACAGCCTTCTTCGTATGGATGCTGAATATAAGGGAAGGGAGATAATAGAAAACTCCGTTTAATCTGTAAATATTGGTCCATGCCCTGCAATGAAATGTATATGCCCCATGTGATTCTGACTGCTAAAGGAGATTAACTACCTGTTCAGCTGGGACCAATTACAAGCTGCAGCAGCTGGGAGAGAAACATCAGGAGGCCAGATGGCTTGGAGAAGTGCAGGGGATTTTCTTCCAGCAACAGGTTTCGAAGGAAAAAATACCATGGGATGCGAGGAAGAAAAACTCTTTGCAGGAGACTGTGTGTGAAGTAGAAAGCATTTCTAATGGAGGTCTCCTGTTTTTCTGAAGTAGGAATGATTACATTCAGGCACTCCTACCAACCAGCTTTGGAAGGGGATGGGGTGGGAGAGTGCCTCGAAGTTGTAGAGGCTTCTGATCTCCCCACCAAATGTTTTGCTGCCGGGGAGGAGGAGACCAACAGGAGATCTCCATCTGGGGCACTGGTAATTGGTGGTATGCTAAGTATCTGTGTGTCGTTTTCTATTCTGAATGTGAAAGAAGAGTGTTGGTTAGCAAAGGCTGAGCTTAGATGAACCTCTCTTTATTAGCATGTGAAAGTATTTACTGAGGTCCACAGCAAAACTGATATGCTCACTAAAATTAGAGTGCTATTTCCTTGCATGATTGCTGGTTTCATGTTTGAATTTAACTGGTTCTTTCTTTAACATACTCCGTTTCTGCTTCATTTTGACTTATGCGAGCTTATAGTCAGGTAATTGTTATTAATTTTGCTGTTGTATATAGGAACTATGTGAGTGTGGCTTCACAGGGATTTCAACAAATCAATGTGTTGTAAATGGCAGACTACACTGAAGGTAAGTTTTGCTAAGTTGGAAATATGTATCTCTGAAAGACTGGATTTCCATGTGCTGTGAAAATAGATCTGTGGTCTGATCACATCCACATTGCACATTCCTAAGTGCAACTTAACTTTCAAAAGAAAACAAGTGTTTCTATAAAAAAAAAAAATCTGACCTTAACTAGTTAAAAAAAAAAGTTTCTATACTGATCTGTAGTAAACTACCTCCCAGCTCCCTAGAATATAGTATCCTTTTTAGGATACTACAGAGTGTGAATTGATAAGACTAACTGAAAATAATTTTAGGAATTTGCTGACAGCTCCTACTCATCAGGCAAGCTGTCTGTCATCTGTGATATCTATTCTTTATTGCAATGCCTTGTAGTTTGAAAATTGTAAAGTAGCTGTGGATAGGTGGGGGTTTTCTCTCTTTTTTTTTTTTTTTTTTTAATGTGTGTCTGATGTTACAAGAAATGTAGCAAAGGGATTTCAGAATTGCAGTGGTAGTCATAGAAGTGTTTACTTAAAAGGTTGACAATAAATCTGGGCTGTTTTTAATTGGGTTTGTCTTTGTTCTTATGGGAGTAGTAGGTGGGGTGGGGTTCTGTGTTTGCTTTCAGATCACTTGTACTGCACAAAACTTCATGCAGCTTTTAATCAACACTAGGTTTGAGAGGGCTATGCTTTTAGTTTTGCATAGTCAGTAAGGTTAGGTCTAGTGGCAGAAGTGGAAAGATACATATGTTTATCTGTACAGTCATTTAGCCAATGATCAATAAATGTCTGACGATAAATCAATATGGATGTAATCTCCAATCTGTGGACTTCAAAGAACAATCTCCTGAGCGTTCTTACCACAAAATCTATATTCACTTCTGTCTTCATTCTAGCTGATTTATGCTCTGATGCTGTTTGCTTTCAAGGACCTCCATTTCTCCAAGTGCTGCCTGGTAGGTAAGCAACAATCCATCAGCGTGCTACTAATATCAAGGAGGCTTATATTTAATTACAGATAACAGGCCCAGTGGGACTGAGAACAAAGTAACCAATCACTAAGATTTGATATAAGAAAATATAAAAAGAGAGGGAAGCCATAAAACGCGAAGGACCTTTATGAAAGAAATAGGTATTCTGTCATTATGCTCAAAACATATGGAATATGAGAATGAATTATATGATAGGCTGTGTTTTCAGACAGATTTTAATTCTTTTCACATAAAAAATACTCTTGGTAAGGAAGAACTCTCTTAGGTAAGCAACCAAATATGCCTATGATTAATCTACCTAGATTTGGTGTTGTCTTAATTATGTGTATGTAGAGAATACATATGGGTTAGTTCTGTTTCTGAATATAAATGTGCATTTTTATTTTACTGTTAGACAAAAATAACGTAGCTAATATCCCTTAATATACAAGATGTTTTAGCATTCCTTTTTCCTGTACAGTAAAAGCAACGTAGTTCCCTGATAACAGAGGTAGCCCAATACATTTCCTAAATATAATTTCTTAAACTTCCTCATGTTTGCGTGTGTTGGAGCTAGATTTTTGTATAGGCTTGCTAAAACTGGCCCTACTGATACAGTCGCTGTCTTTTATTTAAACTAGCACATGAGGAAACCAGTATGGGCTGACCTTTAGGGCCAGCAATATGCAATAAATATGAGCAACTAGTGTGCTGCTTTAAATGTAATTCTGGTATAATGAATTCAAATATTTGAATAGCCTGATGTTTTTAGGAAACTAATTTAACAGAAACACAATGAAACAATATCACTTCTATTTGAAAAATCATTTTATCATATTAATCCATGAATTATTCTGAGCTGATGAAAGTAATTTTTAAGAGAGGCCTGTTTTGTGAAATAAACTGCTGACTAGTTTTGGTCCTGAGTCCTTGCATAGGAAATTTAAGTCAGACTAGTTACAAATAAAAAGTGATTGAAATAAGCATGTACAACTGTCATAGCTGAAGCTTTTGAAATGAAGTGGGGAAATCTTCATTAGTGAGATGGAGATAAAAGAGCTGACAGATGGAAGAGGTAGGGAATAAAATGAAAGCAAAGGCAGACAGACTGCAGCCAATATGAAGAAAAGGGAAAATGCCAATGAATATACGTAAGGCACATGATGCAGTAACTATTATTGCAGCTGAAACATGCATGTCTCAGCAACTGTATAAATGAAGATAGTTGCTAATCACTGTCAGCTGTTGGTCTTTTGTTGAAGAAATCTGAAATACTGACCTTTGGCTTCTGAAAAAACAACCTCAAGCTGAGGCTTTTGGAGGATACGTTATCTGTAAAAATGAATCTGCATGCCTTTCTGAAGGGATTATTGCTGAAGTATCTGTGAAACATCAGTGAAAACACTGATCTCCACTGAAGGAAAGACAGTTCTGTGAATTTAACTTAGTGGTCGCTGGATTTGTACCTGTTAAGGTTTTTGTTTTGTTCTATCCTGTTATTTACAAAGTTAGCCCAAGGTTTGGAGTACTCTCAAGGAGTTTCAGAGTGTTTTTCATGGGTGTGAGTTTGCAGGTAGAGCTATTCACACACTCAGAAAGTCTGCCTAAAACTTTCTCTGCTTTTAACATTTTATTGTATTTTTAAAATGTAAATGAGCTTATAAAATAAGGAAGCTTTATGGATATGCATTCAATAAAAGGCATAGGTGTATATGCAAAGGATAAGCTGAATGGGTTGTGTAAATCAGGTTGTGTGATGATTAAGAGGGAAGACTGTAGATTTGCTTTAGTCTCTCCAGGCTTTACTACCTACAACTCTGTATCTTTTGGAAAAGTACACAGACCACTGAAACAAAATATTGCCTTCTATAAAGTAATGATGGAGTGGGCAAGGAGGTGAGAGCTGAATCTTCTTTAAAGTTGTCTATGTTTTCCTGACGATATATGAAACATTAGCAAGGTTCGGCCAGCTTGTGAACTGAGTGCCTGAATCCACAAGAAGGAAGAGCGAACAATTCTTTCTTAGTTAGCTAAAAATCTATTATATTGGGTTTTAGTAAGACCATTAAGGATGTGTATTAAACACTCTGAATTTTTCAGGCTCCTTTGTGCTCCTTAGCCTCTGGCTGTGGAGAGAAACCAGTGAAGAGATGCCTTTGTTTGTAGACGACATTATATTTTTATACCTAGTTCTTCTGTTGAATTTTTTCAGGAGTGCCAGGCAAAATTTAATGATTCTCACTGAAAATTCTTTTACTTCATATTCAGAAGGTCTGGCTATTCCTGTTAACTCAAATTAGAGAACATACAGGCATCTTTGCCAAGTACACCGATTGTATGTTAATTTCCCCCCATTTAGGTAAATTCCTCATCCCTTTCAGGGCTTGAATATTGATGGTGTGATGGGTTGGTATCCAAAGAGCAGCATTATATACTTGTGAATGATTTTTACCACCTCAGCTGGACCACTGGTGTTGCAGGCATCTGAAGGGGAAAAAGTGGCTGTAAGAGGGCAGCTGCATATGACGAAGCAAACATGAAAACCTGGAGTCCCAGAGAGCCCTTAAAAGAGAAGTTAAATTATTGTTTGATGCATGTCGGTGTATCAGAATCCAGGGCTGGGATAATGATCTCCAAGAAAAGCAACAGACAAGATAAAATGGGGTGGGGAGGGCACAGGAGAAGGGGAGGATGAGAGGCAGAGTAGTTTACAGTCCTTAACTGGCAAACAGCACGTGACAGATCTTTATAGTTTCAGCTTATAATTAGATTTTACATTTTTTCACATGCTAGGTTCTAGGACAGTTTGATAAGAGTAGGTTTATCATTTGTGCTTGGTCAAGACTTACTGTGGTTTTCAGGAGGTTTATAGAGAGGAACTGGAATAAGGGATTTAAAGTGCAGAGGATTCAGAGGCAATACAATGGTGTATCTCTGAAGTTATTCAACTTCCTTATTACAGCAGCACAGGTAGGTCTATTTTATTGCATAAACCAAGATTCCTGTGTTGCTTGCAAGATATTCTGGTACAGTCCTGGTAGGTAAATGTTCACTTGCTCCCAATACTTGTTATTTCTCCTATGCATGCACTTCCCTCAGGTGTGTCATCTAATGTACACAGGGTGTTTGTTTTCTTTTTTTTTGGTAACAGCTTTTTAAAGAGATAGTAGGTACAAGTGTTTTAGAAGAGTGTATTTACAAGAAATACGTGAATTGGTAGCTGAATGACGTGACTAACTTTAGTAAAACTAAAATACAGGATAATCAGAAAAACTTTCAAATAAACTTGAAACAGTCCCTCAAAATCTGATGTATATGTTGACTAGTAACATTAAACATTTTTTATATTAACATGTTTTTAATAAGGGTGTAAACGTGTTTGTCCAAAAAGTGTAGATGTGCATGCTTCTTTTCCTTTGTCCTCTGTAGTAGCCAAGAAATCCATCGCTCTTCCTGACTTGCCATCACTTTTTGTATGTCCTGGAAAACCTCTAGATTTCCCTAGTTGTATGTGGATTGCAGATTTGTGTTAACTGTTTCCTGTTTCAACTCAATATTCTTAAAAACAAACAAGAAAAAAAAATCACAATGAATGATACTTTAGAGAGCGAGATTCTGTCAAGGTATAATAATATGCAAGTAATTTAGTCATCTTAGTTGCTTTGAATCTGAAAGATTGAAATGTGTCAACTTCTGTATTGGCAGGCGTGCAAACAAACAAAAATAGTTATCTAGGTATCCTATTACCAACAGCAATAAAAACTCCATTTGGTGCACAGACAGATGTTGGATAAATTTCAAATGTTGTATTTTAATAACGTGTGCATAGACACAAATTCATTTAATTCTGACTAAGGAAAAAGTCGTGTATAGAGCTGCTGCCCCCAACATGCATTAGCAGAGTACTGTTCTTGCTTGAGTGCCAAATAAATGTCCGTTTTCTTAGCCTTAGGTAATCTCAAGGGTCAGACACCTCAGCTGTGGGTACTGGAAAAAAGTTGGGAACAAAGGACACTAGTTGACTAACAGCAGAAAGCATGATTTATGAATAATGATTTTAAATTGTCAATGTGTGTAACCAGTGTGTAGATAATATTCATAGAATCTGACAAGACATGGCTTGTCAATATGAAAAATAATGTGACAAATAGAAAGTAAACAGAAGAGATGCAAAGTGTTGCCTTGCAATTACAAATACCAATGTGATGGATGAAATTGGTAGAGCTCTCATCCAGTTCTCATTATGTAGATAATTACAAAATAAGGTGTTCGTAAAATAGCTTTACTTAAACTCATATGCCTCTCAGCACTCGAAGAGTATTCTACTTTGGAGCTAGAGTTGTAGCAAGTAAGGATTCTTGCTTTTGGTTGTGATAATTAAGATAAAATCCCTGTCTGAAATCCTCTTAGTTCTATGTTACATTTTCTTCTAGTGCTTGCTTTTGATGATGATGATGAGAGATAGTCAGAGTAAATGATGGCACCATATTGCTAATTAAATATTAAATGCTCAGATAATCACATTATAAAAACCTTGTCAGACAAATGGTTTATTACATATACATTCAGAACAGGTATTGAATCTTTTTTTTTGTTCCTAGCTATTAAACTGTTTTCAGTGGAAACAAAAATCTAGTCTACTTAGAGGGCTTACTCTTGAATGACTTGCATGAATCCTCTTTAGCTTGTGGTATGTAGTAAACCAATATTTGATGCTAGATGAATGACACAATATTATCTATATATTTATGATCTATTGCACTACAGTAGTAAAGGGGAGAGGTTGACCTATAAGCAAACAAAGTTCTCATTAGAATGTTGTATTTTAATTTATTTATATTTTTATATATTACTTGTGAAATAAATATATATTACTTGTGAAATCTTCAAAACGAACCATTTGGATGTGCATGCCCCACTCCAGAATTCTAAGGGTAATGATCTTCAAGTTTCAAGACGAGTTGCATTCAGACTATATGTGAGAATGTCTTCAGTTTCTAACTTGCTGTTAAAAATGCGGAGAGTTATTGCATCAGTCTGACTGTTACGGACAAGTAAATGAATGAGACTTTGGAAACATTAATATAGAAAAAGCATAGGTGTGGCCACATGTAGTGGTTACTGCTCCTATCCGTGCTCTTGCCCTCTAATACCTAAGAAGTATCGTACTTTTTGAGGGCAAGTAAGAAAGTACTACTGGGCGTTTATACAGGAAGCAAACGTGCTGTCAGCCTACGTTTAGCAGCTGAGAACAACTTCATCTGTCACAGCATGAGACATGTCATCGCTGGCGGTGACTGAGAGGCCAAAGCCTGGTTGAGTAGAAAATGAATTAACCTGAGGCAGGTCCAGCAAATGAAGGAAACAGTAGATCTTAATTCAGACTTGGTGGTACTAACCAATGTTCTTCCAGTACTTCCCAGTGCTTTTCATCTACAGCTTCCTTGTTGCTTTCCAAGGTTTTCTAAGTTTGCTCAAATGGTGGCCCCTATTACCTAGCATCCATGTTCACTTGTTTCCAGAGACACTGAAATACTGCCTCTCAACTAAATCCTTAGGAAGTTCTTGTGAGGAAAAAATGAAAACTTAGAGGGCTGTCGGAATTTTAGTCCCATGGAAGACTTCTTCCACCACAGAAAAGTATCTGGGCTATCATGCTTCTTAGCTCTGAAGGAACGCCTTTCAGCTGGGGAGCGGAGTGTGAGGAGGCAGAAATCAGAGCAAACTGAGCCAGAATGTGTTGGTACCCAGCAAGGGGAGCTGGGTGGGCTCATCACCATGCCTCTGCAGAGATAAGGAAATAGACTTCCCTGAACTGGTGTGATTCTGAGATGCGTAGAGACAGGCAGGAAAGAGGTGCCATTCTCTTATGTTTAGAGCAATCCTGTAGTTTCTGGTCTTCACCTGGAAGGTGGTTATGGATCCAGGGGGGAAAAAAGCAGCAGTCACCTCCTTCTCGGCTCTTTCGCTAGGCAGTTGACTGGAGGGTAGTAAACGAAAAGCAGAAGGAGGAGATGAGATTCCCAAAGACCTTGGTTCCCAGCATTTGCAACTGGAGCACTATGCATGTGTCATGGTTTAACCCCAAATCCAAACCACAGCTCTGCACCAGCTACTAAGAAGAGAATTAACTCTATCCTAGCTGAAAACAGGACAGGATGGTGGTATGTATTTGTATTCTCCTTCGCTTAACCCACATGTGTAGTAGTGTAAGTGGAAACTCAGCTCCTCCTGTCTGAAAATTCCCTTTTGTCACAAGACCTAAGGCAAAGGCTAGAAGGATTACTAAAGCTGAGCTGCTCTTGAATCAAAAAGAGGTATCTTGATGTTAAGGCTGATGCAATTAAACAAGGTAGGGAAAGAATGCTGCTTTGACTTGTGCCTATTCTGTCAAATGCTTCAACAACTGAGGCTGTCAAATTGGCTCTTTTTATTGACTTTTTTAGTCTATATCTTAGACTAAAAGCAAGTCTATTTTAGTTGTTTAAAATAAATAAATAAGTTGGAACATAACAGGAAGCATGCAGTGCGTGCAACTAACCAAACCTCAATATTGCAGTCTGTTTAAATCCAATGAACTTCAAAGAGCATAAGAAAACATTTCCATTTTTATTCTTTTTATTTTGGGGAAACAGGTGGGTGGGAGGTTAAATATTCTATTTCTTTAGTACTTAGGGGAAAAAAAGAAAGATTTCCACTTTTTAATTCAATAAGGCAGTAGAGTGGTATGCAAAGAAACAATTATTCTTTCCCTTCTATTGTATTAGGAGGCCTAGACAGAGAGCAGTGCTGTGACTATACTCTTTATCGTGCTGCCTCTGGGTACAGAGGATGATATAGAGAAAGCAAATTTTTCTTTTAAATCTTGGGACCTGGAAAACATTTGCAATCTAAAAGAGCTGTTGTGACCATGCTGGGAGGCCCTAGGGCTTCCAAACCCTAGGATTATTGTTTCCATTTGATTTTGGTAGAGGTGACCTAGTTAGGCGAGGGAGCCCTGGGAACTTTATGTATGAGGAGGAGCTTTCCTGCTGGCTTTTCAGCATGAGATGAGCATGGGTGGTTCCTTGCATCACTGTGCCTTGCTTTCTGCTGACTTTCATCCAGCCAGAGGACAGGGTTTCTTGATTTCCTCTGCTCTCCTGAGCTGGAGGAGCTCTCAGACCAGCCCTCCTTGCCGTATGAAGATTTACTTGTTGTTCCATCAGCTGATGGAGAGCTCCCAAGTTGGAAGTGGGAACTGCTGGCCAGCATGTGGGTTTGGGCCTTGGTATAATTATTAAGGTGTTTTTAGCATTCTTCATTGTACTAGGTAGTTTCTAAAAGGGACCAAGGAAAAATCCAGCAAAAATACCAGAAAAAAATAACCTCTGTGTGTGGAGGGAGTCATTAAAGGATTTGATTCAGAAGATAAATAACTGGAACAAATGCTGGAAAGAAAGAGGGACTGCTGAATGTAGCTGTCACGAAGGGAAAAATGTACGTGTTCCCAGAGTTCCATTACACAGCCCTCCATAAAATTAAATACCATGCAGGATGGGGAGAAATCCTTATTTTTTTTATTTTTCTTTAGAAGATAGTCCTAAACTTAGTTTATGCATTAATTTTATTGTATTATATTCACTTAAATTTAAATCTTGATGACCTGCCAAGGCTTTGTAGAAAATTTTTCAATTAACAAACAAGGAGTTCTCTCAGCCAAACCAATAATTTTTCTTGAAAAGTGAGTTTTAAATAGATTCTTTATAGACTCTTGATAATATATTTTTTTAAATTTTATAATAGCAGTTTATTAACTTGTTTGAGCAAAGATAAATGAAGGAAAACAGAGGAAAACCAAGCAGTACTAGTTGTTTTTCCTAATGATTTCTTTCTAGGCTAGTGTGCTTTTTGTAGAAGCGAGCACATTTCCTGCTCAGGAAAAAAAAGAAGTATTTTCTGCTCTTGCATCAATGCAGTGTTCCCTTGCAGCTGTTCCTGCCTCCCTGTGGGGAATGCAATAAGCTGCAATTAAATGCAGGTGCTTGGAAGCAGGAGTGCCCTTGCTCTCTTTAACAATCTGAGGCAACAAACAAAAGAACCAGAGAGACAGGAATCTACCTTCTGTTTAATGGGGCATGAACACTTTTTCTTGGCACCAAGATAAGTGTCTACCTTTTGTTAGAAGTATGTTTCTCTTTTTCCCTCGGTGAAAAGGCAGTGGCCTACCTCTTGTTTATTAGTTCACTGCTAGAAGAAAAAGAAACTAAACAAGACCATATGCTGCGAGGGGAAAGCAGCAGTCACTAGGCGCAGAAAAAGCTCTCGCCTTTGTAGCGTAACACCACTTATTTCTGTTTCTTAGAATGTCGAGAGGGAGGGAGAAAAGTCTCCCCTCCTTTTCTTCCTGTGCGTGATACAGACATAGTTGAGGAGTGGCGATATGCAGATCTCTCTTAAACTGGAATGCAGGTTGCTTTATATATTATCTTTATTTATTATCTTTCTGTTGGGGAGATACCTGGGTGCAAGTAACCGGCACAGATTATGGCTGGGGGTGGGCAGCGACTCGCTCAGATGTTCCTGGCTGTGGGAGGAGGCTCCTGGAAGAGCTGGGAGTCTGGTCATCAGCAGGAAGGTAAGCCCTGTTGTTTGGAGTGAGGTGGGTGAAAGTAGTTACACTGACAACTGGGCAGAGATGAATTGCTCTTCCCAACTGTCTGTCTCTGTCAGATGTTCCAGTGAACCCTCGGTAACTTTAGCACAAGAACAGTGTCTTGCCCTGACTGAATAGTTGTTTGTGTCTATACGGTGTAGGTCGCAGCCCACCCTTTACCCCCTGATGCTGGACATCATTAATAGCCTGACAGGCGTAACATACTAAGTTTGAACCTTCTTCATCTGCTTTGGCTTCAATGAACTTAATTTCTCAACCACAATGTGCGGTAAGTTTTGCCCATGACCACAAGACTTTCCCCCCCCCACCCCGACCCCCACTCCCAGGCGCACGTGCAGCCCCTCCAGCGCCGCCATGTGCCTCTAAACCACGGCTGGGGTGGGTGGCCCTGCCTCTGCCCACAGCTGCTGCCGAGCCAGAAAGGCACCTTCTGCCTCAGGGTCCGTGCCCTCCCGAATGAGCTCCCCTCCGCCAAGGGATGTTCCTCTTCGGTTCAAGGGCCGGTTGTCATGAAATATCTGGGAATATCATTTTTCTTTATGCTTTTAGACTTCTGCCAAGCTTAGTTGCAATACACCAGTATTTATGGGGGAGCTGGTGTGACCATATTTACATTCTTCATATTTACATTCTTATATAAGAATTCTGTATGTCAAGATTGATTAAGAAAATATGCTTGAGGAAAAAACAGAACGTTTGTTATTGAGCAGTCTTCTGTGGGGAGCGCTTCCCTCGCCAAGCGTTACAAATGTACCCTTTTCAGTAAAGTGGTATACGGTACTGTGAAGCTTATAAAGCACTGTGGAAGCCAATGTCATCTACGCGTGCAACTGAAAGATCCTGATGCAGTTTTGTAGGATATGAGCTGTGCCACAGTTTAAAGACAATGATTCTTCCTAGTGTTTGCCAGATTTACGTAGCCGATTTACCACAAGTCTTCAAGCAAGCTGTGAAGCAAAATTCTGTTTCCTGAAAAAAAAAACCAAAAACAAGAATGGAGCTTTTAAGGTGTTTCAGGTCTAATATGTTTTAGCTTTGAATGTTCAGGTTTTGGGGATGCCGTCATCCTTCGGATAATATTTTTTTGCAGATGAGATTCTAATTAATTCCTGTATGCTATGGTTCAAATGCACTCATCTTAGAGGTTCTGCTGATAGTTGGTAGGTTATGAGCTTGTTGTCATTCAGGATTCGGTTGCCTAAATAAGTAGAAGGCTTAGAGTATTCAAGAAGTCATTGCAGAGTAGACAGATGATACAAGACACATTTTGGGAAAGTGGTGAAAGCAGTCAGGGTACTATTTGGCAGTTAAAATGAAGACAAGCATATATGTTTGCTCTGAATCCTACACATGATGCCTAAGCCCTAACTCTTTTTAAGATCCCTCCTTTTATATGGAGTAAAGGCCATGTTGTCTCTTCCAAAAAGCAGTTTGCTGATTACCTACAAATCTGGTGGAGACAGCACGCCAATGATCTACAGTTTGGCAACAGTATAATAAACTTGTGGGGAAGGGTTGTTTCCCTTTATTAAATCACATCTCTTGTTAAAATTCATTAAATTACATTGTTTGAAACCAGTTGGGTGAATTTCCCCTGGATAGTTCAAGACATTTCCATATTGGAACTATTATTAGTGGTTGTTTTAGTAGCTGGTAAAGGTTTAAGGTTTTAAGATTTTTAGAATCATCATTATAGACCTTGGCCTTTTGTGTTTGAAAAATAAGTATATTGTGGATTTTACCAAGCCATGTTATGAAAATATTCTTACTGGTGTGGTTCAGCTCTTTATGAACTGCAGTTCAGATTCTAAATATTTTCTCATCCCAGCATAATTTGGGTCAAAGCTTGGTTCACATAATCTGTATTTGAATCACAAGGCAGAAGTTTTTCTTTCCTCTGGAAAGTTTATAGTGTAGTGAAGGTTTCTTTATGCATGATGTCTGTCTTCACAGAACTGTGTTTTATAGATAACCTGAACAATTGGGAGAAGTTGTTTATGCTACTGGGGTAATGTACATTTACAGGAGCATTTGCAAGAGTATTCAGGTTCTGTGTAAAAAAAATCAGAAAGCTTCATTTCATTTTTCAGAGTACTGATGTCATTTGGTGTTCCCTCTTTCTGGATTTAGCAACAGTTACAATATAATGAGAAATAAATTATGCTGCTAGGCAGCAGACTCCGGACTTGACAGTTAACAGGCTCTTGTAAGGGTCAGTGAATCCTTCTGCATAGTTTTCCTAATTAGGAGGAAAACTAAAATCTGTCTTTAAAAAGAATGCATGTAGGAGGTGGAAGGGCAGATGTCTGCATTGGGAGGAAGGGGGATAAGGAAGTAACTGAAAGCTGCATCTGTGTCAAGTTGGATTCTCCACAAGCTGTTCAGAGCTGGTTAGTGTTTTGAGTATCTTGTTTTGGAGAGGGGTGAGAGGATTTCCTCTCTTCCAGTATGCATCTGGCCAGCATTTACTCTTGCCATCAAACACAGTAGCCAAGAGAGCAGGTTTCAGGCAGTTTTGAATCCTGTGACTTTAAAAAGAATAGATTTCACAATGGTCTCTATATATTTTGTCTGAGAAATACATTTGTATACCTGCGGAAGTTGGCAGCCATACTGGCTAAATATCCTTTTGTTCTTTTACAGGAGGTTTTATCCTCATGATATGTGTATGGCGGTGTTTTTTAACAACCTAATTAAATAGTATTTTCCTGTAATGGAGATTATCTAATTGGCTACCTATTTAATGGCCTACCTTGATATTTAGACTAATTCATACCTATACCTGTATGTACAGTAGAAATAAGAGCTACCCAGAATGAGAAACTTGTAAGAGGGGACAGGCAAACGTGAATTGTTAGGAGTCTTTTCCCCCCTCTTTCTTCCGTTGCCTGTGGCAACAGTGAGAACTGTGAGAATAAATATAGAAGACAGAATTAGTTTGTCAGTTTGGAAGTAAAAAAAGTAAGAATTTCTTCATTTGTATATACCAGCACGCTGGTGTTTTAGTATTGAATGTCATGAGGTTTTTGTTGGTTCACTGCTGTGCCTACCCACCCACCCACTCCACCACCACCCCCCCCCCAAAAAAAAAAAAAAAAAAAAAAAAAAAAAAAAAGAGAGAAAGAGAGAAAAACTTGAATACAGCTGGAGGAGGGGGTGAGAGTTCACTTTTTCGTAGTAGTTCTGAGGCTAAAACACGTTCGTGATATTCAGAGAGAATATTTCAGAAAGTGAATACAATGACATGATGAAATAGAGTCCTTCAGGTAGGTCTTAAAGTATGAGGAATTGATTGACTCCGTGCCCCTAGCCTTCAGAGGGCAAAGTTATAAACCAAGATAACATAACTCTTGAACAAGACTGTGGCAGAAAGTGGAAGAGACAAGAATGGCTGAATTAAATCTAGAGGTTATGTTCAGGGTTATGAGGCATTCAGTGAGTGTTATCACCTTTATCATTAACATTTCCAGGAGGAGGTCAGAGGGGACCTGTGACCGGGAATCAAGGAGTTCTCTCCCTTCGAGTACTGTGGAAAAAAGTCTGTGATGTGTCTCTGCCTTTTTCACTTGCAGACCTCCTTCCCTTCATATGCTGTAACTGATTTTAATAATGTGCACTGAAGGACGAGCCCCATTCTGCATGTCCTTTTCCCTCCTTGTAATCAGGTAAAGTTGGTTTGACTTGACTTCATCTACAGACATTCCTTATTTTTGGTGGGAATAGGATGAAGAGAATTAAGCCGGGTCATCACCCTAAAAAAAAAACTTTTCTAGGGGCTGCAGACAGCTGTCTGGACACCGAAGCAGCCCAGCAGCTGCAGATGCAGATTAAGTAGCACTTGCTGTGCCAGAAAGAGGAGGAAAGGGTAAAAACACTGTTTTGGCAGTGAATTTACAACCCCACTGATAACTCAGGAAGAGCTATTCTCAGGACCATCTTCTTTCATGCAAAAAAGTGTGAATTTCTTTTCTAGCGACATATGATGTAATTGGACAAAAGGTTTTCTGGTTCTCCTCTACACCACCCCAGTCCTTTGCACGTCACAAAGCTGATGACAGTATCTGCTCACTTGGACATGACTGAGAATAAGATCACGCCCTAACTTTTTACTGAGGCTTAAAGTCTTGTTCTGCTCCTTGCTTGGAGTAGTTCTAGTGTTGGAGTATTTACTGTGAATCTCTGATAAGCAAGAAGCAAGCAAATGAAAGGTCTCCAGCTGGTGTTCTTAAAATTTGTGCGCTTTTTTTTTTTTTTTTCTTAAAAGATCTGTGAGACTATTTCTTAGTCCTTATGTTCATTTTTTAAGTTGAAAGCTGATGCCAAAGTACCAGGTAAAAAAAACAGTCTCCCTTCCCTCCCTCCCTTTCGCCTTCAGTCAAACGTTTTAGAAAATTCTCTGCATATCATACATGCGATGTGTTAGATGTTTTTAAATGCTGAATAATAGTGCAATTAGTTGAATAGTGCAGATACAATTGTATGTGAACTACTTTTACAATCAGCATAGTGATTTAACTGGTAAATAATGCTGTATTTTCCAAAATTTTAAGAGGCATCACCATTAAAATATCAAAAATCATACAGAAAAATAGAGCTTTATGTGCATGTCCTTGTTAGGTTACATTTAGAATGCTGATCTTTTTGTTTGTCTTTAAAGATTGGGCATAAACTCTGTATCTTACAGAAGTAAGTAACAGGAAATTCTGAAAAGGTAACGTGACGATGATGGAAATTATCTGGATCTCTTCAGGATGACTTTTCAGTTTTGAATTACAGTTTAAAACAGGCCAACATCTTACCAAGTGTATCTCCATTGAAGTATACTGATTTATGTCATAAATAAACCTCACCTCAGGTATCTTATCTCCTGATGGGGAATCAGTAGGACTACTTTCCAAATCAGATTGTATAACACACTGCATTTGCCTTTCGGTGGGTGATTAAACCCTCAGTTTCTTTTCCCCTGCCTGATTCTCGGCTGCCATGGGCTTTCCTGTTCAATGCTATAATTAGGTAAGGAGGAGACAGATTTAGAAAGAGTGTGGTGTCATTACACAGGCATTGGATGAGGAGGTCACACAGGACTGGTGTTAGGACTTTCCAAGTTGTACATGTGCTTCTTGCTCCTGTTACAGAAGGGGTTTTTTATTGATTTCTGAAAAATGGTACCTGGTAAAGCAGGTGGCATCATGCCAGCCTGTCCCTGCTAGATTCTGACAGAGGATCCAGACAAATGTGCAGATCCTATAGAAGCTTGTGGCAGCAACTCTGGCCAGTTTTCCTGCTTTTATCCTCTGATTTGTTGTGGTGACTGAGACAAAGATTTGTTGCAGGCTGGTAGCTTTTGGCAAAAGGTTTGAGTGCTGAGAACTTGCCGAAAAATGCACATATGGGAGGATAGAAAGTGACGGCATTCCAAATGATAAAATTGTGTTGGTGGTTGGGTTTTTTTGGGTTTGTATTTTTTTTTCTCATGGCAAGGTAGTAGATACTGAACAGTGAGAAGTTTCTGTTATGGTACAGCAGAAAGAAAGGCTTCAAAATATTTATGCAAGATCAGAAAATACTGCTTTTTTTTTTTTTTCTTTCTTTCATAAGTAGCAAGAATATGCTTATTGCTAGGCCACATAAAAGTTCTGTACTTTCCATAAAGGTACTTTTTAATTTTCATTCAGCAGTCCTGATGTAAACAGAAAAACAAAAAAGGATTAATGTGTACTGTAATATGAGATAGAAGTTGTACCTTATATGCCGAATGGTACTTATGATGATTACTATAACTGTGTTTTGGCTTGCCACAGTGTAGCATTCTAACTCGCTTCTAGTCTTAATCCTTTGGAGTTTTGAGGTAACAAATTTTATAGCTCTGCAGAACAGGGAATGCCAGTAAAAATGAGGTCCTAGACTTCTTACATGAAAGAAGGTAACATTTCCACTGAAATTGGATGGGAACGGCTTCAAGACTGATGTCTGCTTACAGATGGAACATTTACAACAAAGAAATACCTAATTAGATAATTTAGAGTTCTGTAGTCCGCTATGCAATCCTCATAAATACAACATGAGCTTTATACAATAGTAACATCAACAGGAAAATAACATCGCAAAGAATCACTTGAGACATATAAGGTCAACAGTTGAATGAGCAATTTGCTCTGGACCATTAGATATGTTACCTGATGATGGATCACTGTCCAGGTAGAGGTTCTTCATTAGAAATTCTGCCATCAGGGTCTAAACACGAGGCACATAATAGCAACCAAATGGGTTAACTTTGTCCAGTTGCCTTCTGTTGGCTGAGGCTTGTGCTGACTCCTAACAGTGGCATATTTTCTGTTCTCAGGTTGATGTGAGGGATTTCTTCGGGCTTAGGAATATATTGCCATATCATCTTCAGTTTTAATGAGTTTGTTACTCACTGAAAAGTGACAGCATAGTAGTTGACTAAGTTCTCAGCTTTCGAAGAGATGTATTTTCATTATCTCAGTTCTATGGGCAGGGTAGATGTCACTGTTTTAAGCTGTTTTGATTCACAAGGGGTTTTGTACCATGACATTAACGATACTTTATAAAATGGAAATATATCAGCTGCCACCTCACAAGACTGTATTTGTTTCTTCCATAGCTGCACTGAATTAATAGCTCAGTCAATCAGTCTGAAAAAGAAACCCAAGTCTCTGTCTTCCTTTGTCACTTCCAAATAACTCAGGTCTAAAACTGGAAGTGCTTTGTATTGATGAATAAATAATCTTGCACTTGGAGTATCATCACAGGTTTGCCACTCCCATCATTTCTATGAGTTATTCACTGTTATGTCCGACTTTACTCTGATAATTTCTCCTGACCAATGCACTTTACAAGTCCATTCTGGTTTTCTCCCACAAAATTTTTAACGTTAACCAAAACCAATTAATACTAGTTTTGATGCTCATCCTCAGAGGAGCACTTGAACAACTTTCTTCCAGTCCAGTGCAAATCACTAGTTTATTTCTTTAATTTATTTACGGTTCTTGTACTACAACCTGTCTTTTACAGCATGATTTTTGTTGTAGTGCTATATTGAACATACGGTAATTTATTTGAACTTAGTTTCAATTTGTCTTGTTTATAAAGGAATTATTTCATTAGTCTGGAACAATCTGTTTTCAATAAAATTCAGCACAAGTTTACCAAACTTCTGTTAACTTTGATGCCTGTCTTTTGTACACAAATTTTGAGAGAGAGTTTTGGTCAACTGAGATAAGACTAATGATCTTAGATTTGCTTGCCTAATGTTGTTTTCTTTTTCTCTTCCTTCTTAAAGAGAGGTACAAGATCTATAGTTTTCCTGTTGTTATATATTAACATTCTGCTCTTAATATTACTATAAGTTCCTGTAAGCCCATTCCCTGTTTCTTGTTCAATCAGCTTTACTTTTGGGGATTTTGCTCTTATCTTGGGTTATAGGTTCAGTATCTGGTATTTCCCCTGGCTGTCTTACATTTGATCATCAGCAACGCCCTTGTCTTTGCCTCTGTTTTCATTACAGAAAAGTACTTACTTAGTTTTGGGACCATACCTGATGTTATTTTTAATCTCTGTGTCATTCTTAGTGAATGTTATCCCTTACGTTTGGATCATTTTTCATTTTACTCTTTAGACTTCCCAGTTACTCCAGTACCTTCCTAAGGAAAGTTCTGATGCTTCTTTAGCAGTTCCTTCCCTGCTTAAACAGAGGAGTAAGTAGAAGCACTCTTTCGGCCTTTCTCTTTTACTTTTGTCAAATTATGCTGCCTGCGGAAAAACCTGAAGTGTGAAGAAGGGGCAAGGAACAATGGTGGGACTGTGTGAAATAGACTTACTGTCATCACTGTGTAGTTGCTACTTAGTGATACTAAATCAGATGGGTAGCTCTTAAAGAATATAGTGTGTTCTCTAATTCACTTATAGCAAGGAATATAGTGATGGCAAGGTATTGGATAAAAACTTGTCAATGTGTGCAAACTGTCTTCAAGGGAAACTTTCTAAAGTGCTATTTAAAGTCAGCAGTAACAGACTAAAAAATTAAACATCTGGTTGTCAGGGGAAAATTATGTAGGATCTGTGCAAATCACAAAATCTTACAGAAGTATCTCAAATATATGACCGAAAGGAAGGGCTTTTCAGTCTTTGTGAGGGTCAAAAAATACATGTAATCTTGGAGGGTCATGTAAGATAATTAATTCTGATATTGGAGTTATGGAATTAATTATTTGGAGACTATATTCCAATGGTAATCTCTTTTATTAATTCTACCAGCTTTCCTTTTTCTGTGTTTTGTATGATTTACCTGTTCCCTGAAATGTAAATCCCTGAGAAGGGGAATACTTTTTTCACACCTCAGTAGCACTGCAATTAAAATTATTGATGTAATACAACTATCCTGCTGTAACAATGACTCCATGATAAAGTAAATGGGGTGACCTCATTAATATGAAAAACTCTGCTTCTCAGTACACTTTCATATCAGCAACTGCAAGAGGATTTCTGACACTTGTGTACTTTCTTCCATAGGGTGACTTTGGAGTGATCGTTATTCGATTTCATTTGGTGTTCAGTAAGGAGAAACAAAACCGTAGCTGCAAAGAACAGGAATGGCATTAAATAACCACAGACATGCCGATCCATACTAAGTATGTGCAAACTGAAAACCAATGTAAGAATAATTTTGAGAGAGACACAAAGAAAAAAGAATTTGCGTGTTCTCACTGTGTTACCCTGTTTCTCAGCTAGCCAGGAAGGGCAGGCCAAACTTTTTTCTAAACTGATGCAATTTTACAAATCCTTCTGCTGGCTCCATTTACTTTGGTCTCCCTTAACACTAGACAGAGCTTTTTTAAATCTGCTGTTTCCTTACCAGACTGGGAGCCCTGATGGCCTTAAAGGTGTAATATCATCTTCTGGTTGACAGAGCCTGATCTGATCCCAGATATCCCATGGCTCTCACTTTTCTGCTATTAAGTTCACATAGTTGCTACTGCCAGTCTACTTACTTTCCCTTTAAATCCAGCCACCTGTCTGTCAATCTCAAATTTTAATACATCTCTATCTTTCTAGTATTTGGTACGTACTACAAAACTGGGTTTCCGCAAAGCTGTCAACAGTTCAGGTTCTGAGAGTGCTGAAGAACACACTAAATAATAGGAGTGTAAATGTATTATTCAAACATAACTTACATTTTTTTTTGGTTTGCTGCTTGCTGTCACCCGAAAAGGAATAAAACTTAAAACATGTAGAATAACACTACTGCAATTAGATATTTTTTAAATATTAATAATAAGTAGTCAAAAAATGCATTTCGTAGAGACTTAGTTTTGAAACATTTGGTATGTAATTCAAATTTCTAGAGACCATAAGAAATCTGGGAATCCTAAAGTAGGAGTGTGCACTTCATCGAGAACGTATTAGTATTGTCTATCCAACCATACTTGAAAAGACATCAGTCAGGATTCCACATCTTAAAAGAATACTTGCTGCATCTCAAGAACAATATACCTTGATAGATGGTCCACAGGTGAACAAGGTATTTATATAAGGGAACTGACAGTGCAGGTTAGAGTAAATTTTGTATTGTGGGTGCAACAGTGCTAATTTATACAGGACTTTAACCTGCCTTGATAGGACTACTTCTTGGTAACCATTTATAAAGTTTTTAATCTTTTCTTACACACACACCCCTTCTTTCTAAACAGCTTTTTTCTTTCTATGCCTCTGCCTCTTATCTCCTGTCTTCCAAATCTGAGTCATGGCTTAGCTACAAGGGTTATAAAGCTCTTCTAATTGAAGCAGTGGATCCCAGTAAACACACTGAGCTTGCTGGTGGGCCAGACCTGGGTCTGGGGAGCTATTTCCTTGGCAGACATGCCTCACTGTCTGTGTGAGTTTGTGTGTGGGGGGGCGAGGTGGCTGGAGCATAGCAATAGCTTCAAGCAGTGACCAGTCTGGCAAACTATCCAGGGGGTGGAAGAGAGTTTCCCCCCCATATCTGGGAAAAATTTAGAATCTAGGTCTTTTCTTCCCCTTGGCAATGAGTCCCTCATTTATGTCAAGATAGGAGAACCCACAGATATCTTGCCAGGGGTTACGTCTTTCCACTAAATAATAGCTATCTCTTGATTATTTTTTTTGTTTGCTAATTAAATTTGCAGGCATCTATCATTTATCTGATGTCTTGAACTCTCCATCACCTTTTTACCTGGCATCCCAGCCATTCGCCTGGGAAAAGGTAAGATATAAATTGGTTAATATTGTGAGACTGGTCTTATTTCAGATGTGATCTTCTCAGGCAGTATTGACCGATCACCTAGAAAGCGAAATTACTGGCAGCTTCTGTACAGTTAACATACTTTTGTCTGGCAAACTTATTGCTGTGCTGGAATACCAAAGCTACATTTAGAAAAAAGGCAGTTCAGAAAAATGTACAGCAGCATTTTACCCAAGCAAATTAGTCCTTTGAGTACTTCTGTGACATGGATTGACAGTTTTGCTCATGACAACTCACAAAGAGATTGCTGCAGCGTAGTGAAATGAGCATATGTCTTTTGTTAAGCATTTTGCACTGAAGTTTGAGTTCACCTGTTGGGCTAGTCCTAAGACAGAATATTCAGCTCTGTAGTGCAAGAATACATTTTGATTCATTGACATAAAAAATAGAAAATATGATACAATCATATAATGAGCTAGTTTATTGTGGAGAAATAGTATTATGTTTTTCTTCTTAAAAAACGTAAAGGGTTGGGGTTTTTTTTTGTCTTTTATTCTTCAGCTTTTCTAGCATATGACAAATTTATTAGTCTGCAGTAATTGCAAAACCCTAGGTTGCTTTAAGTCAGGTAGGTCATGCACATTGTTTTGCACGTGTCCAGTTTTGTGTCTTCAGCAAAAGATAAACATCATTTCATTTCAAACTGTCTTTTGAAGCCAACATTAAGAAATCTGGTCCCATCTTCAGTGCTGAGTATGTTCTACCTTCAAAGTGGAGGGCAGGCAAAGTTGTAGGGGTCAAACCATTAGTAATTGCAGGTTTGAATTCTGAAGCATCGTTCCAAGCGTTTATACAAGTATATAAAGCAGGTCGAGTTGGCCTTGACCAGGCTAAATCTGTACTTCATTTGGCAAAAGTAACTTATGAAATAATACTCTGTTGTGGGTGATGGTAGTGCTTTGTGATTTATTTGGGGCTGGGGTGCACTGGGGAGGAGGCAGGAGTTTTTCTGTCCCCTCACCAAGTTGAAGGCTGTTAAGGAACGTGGTCTCCGTTGGCTATATGGAGAGCTCCGGAGAATGCATGCCCTGACGTGAAAGATCAAAAGCCTGCGTGCTGTTCTCTGATCTTGACTTCACAAGACAGCTGGGAAAGCACTTTTTTGCACTTTAGTTTTACCCAGTCAGAAAGTATTTGCCAGTATGGCAGCACAGTACAGGAAGAGGACCTTATTAATTCAGGCATCTAGTTTAAAGAGAGGTAGATTCTAATATGTATGTGATATAATGACCACTCACACTGCTCCTGAAGTGTTACCCTTGAGCAACAAAATTAAAATTCATCAATGCGGAAGAAAGTGTGTCGCAATGGATATTAGATATTTGAGCGTGGTGGGATAGCGAGACCAGTCTGGAAAAGACTCCTATTCCGTTATTTCTCTGCCTTCATAATTCTCTTACATCTTTAATGAGGGCTCATGAATGAATTCAGAAATAGGTTTTGAGATGGACAGACTGTCATTCTCTCTCCTCTTCAATCTCAGAAACCACAAGCCATCTGAGAGCTGGACTGTTTTTTACTTCAACAGCAAGAAATTGATAAGGTTTAGATCAACCAGAAGAATAAGAAGAGCGCCTGGGGGGGAAACACCCAAATCCTCAAAGGGCCACTTACTGCCAGCATGAATCCCAGAAATTTTCCTATGCTCGGAACAGGCCAGCAATGAATTATCAGTCCATAATGCTCAAATAAATAGGAAGGGAATTGATTGCGCAGGTTTTACTTCTCTATTAGCTTAAAACAGAGCATTTTCAAACAAGATGTGTGTTTGCTGAACCACCTGTTTGTATACATCAGTGGCTGAAGAACAACAATATATTTCAGTTTGAGAAAGCACCAGAGGAGGATAAATGATGTACTCCATTGCTGAGGTGCTAAATTTGAAGCATCCCTCTAACCATATTATGGTTTGGCTGGTACGTCTGTAGTCAAGGTTGTGAAACAACAGCTGTGCAGCTGCTTCTTTCTGTAAGCAGTGACGGAAAGTTTGTGCCAGGTGGGATGAGTGGCTGAACCCTGTATTACACTCCAGTATAATTGGTAAGACAAAGAAATTCCCCTAATGGTCTGTTGTGTTTTGCTGCTTGGATCCCGCTCTCTCCGTCTTCTTGGATTTAAGATGGGTCCTTTGTGCCTCGCAGGCCATGGAATCTATGAGCCAGCGCGAAGCACCAGCAATTACTGCTCCCCGCCGGCGGTGCGCGGGGGTGGCCCGTGCCGGGGGCAGCAGGTGGGGAGCACTACAGCCCTCCTTCGCTCAGTCACTGAGTTTCTCAAGGTGACTGCAAATCCAGGCCAGAGTCAAGGGTCAAGCTGTGCTGAAACGTGTGTAACTGCAGAAAAGGCCCTCGGCCCGCAGGTATTGCGCTGCAAGCGGCAGCTTGCCCCCACTGTGCCCTATATACATCTGGAGAAAAAAAACACCTGATCTTTTATTTTGCTTTTTGCCATTACAGTTGAGTAATCCTCCCATTACCATCGCTGGCTGTTCGTACAGAATTGAATATGAGATCGGGAAAATGTTCATGTTTGCTCTTGAATTACTTTGATTACAGTGTCGCAATTCCAGGTGAAAATATTCAGTTTTCTTGAGAGGAAGGTGCTCTGTACCCAAAGTGAACTTCTGTTACAAGGATGGGTTAGGCTGGCTTGTTTAAATTTATAAGACTCGATATTTCAACTTTCAAATGGGGAAGCGAACATAAAAGATCCCTGGTTACTGGGGTGGCTCGGTGAAACCTCTGTCTGTCGGGGGTTTTTTTTATTATTATTATTATTATTTTTTTAACCCTAAAAGAGTTTTAATTTAAAAAGAGAAAGAATAATGCTTCAGGTATTTATTTTGATGCTACTTCTCTGCTTCTGACATGGGCTATAGCTGTTCGTTTCATGGCATTTCTCTGGCAGAAGCTACCCTAATGAATCTCTCCTGCGCTTTGGTAAGTCTCCAGGAGCTGTCAGCAGGGAATGGATATGTCTTCCTTGCTCTGGCTGGGAGGTGTGTGCATGTGCCTCTGTTCTTTAGTGTATTAAACAGGCTTTCCTGGGAGTGCTGAGATGTGTTGTCTGTAGCTGGTAGCATTCCTATTGATAATTTCCTTAAAAAATTAATTAGATTTTAGCTTGTGTTCCACAACCGTTCAGCGGGCGATTGATTATGGCTCCACTGATAGTGTAGAAGTCAGTATTTCTTATTTATGTAATAACTGCATATAGGAGAGACCAGCCGATGCGTACATACGCATATCGAGGATAGATAAGAAGTAACACTCAGTTCCAACAGGCCAACTTCATATCGATGATGAACGGTGTAAGAGCTCTGTACTTCTCTGGGAAATGGAGAGCAAGGCACTAAAGCTCCCAAGATTTGTGAGGGGAAAATGCCACTAATTCCCATTTGCAATTTAAAGAAACATGCTTTCTGGCGCGGGAGGCAAAAAAATCTTATTTATAATTTTTTTTGCAGTGTCAGATTAGTTGCTTCCGTATTGTACCTGTTGATTAGTTATATTAAAAAAAGTCTTCAATGCTACAGATTTATTCTTTGCTTTTGTGTAACGTGTGAACTGTTAAAGTTCAGTGCTTGCATTCTTAGAGCAATTCAGAGAATTTAGCACATTACTTAATGTGTTGGTTTTTTTAAATTTTGTTCAGTTTGGGTTGTGGTGTGTCGTTCCCCCCCTATTTGCATTCCTGGTGAGGAGGGCAGACACAAAATAATTCCTTGTACATTCATGTAAATTAATGATCAAACCTTGCTTTTGGCATCTGTTCTAGTGGTGGCTGGTAAGATTTGTGGTTTTTTAGTTTTATAAAATAATACTTTTGGCAATGTCAGTCACATATTCCACACATTCTGTTTTGGTCTTGTGTTCTTAAATAAAAATAATTTTCTTTATAGATATAATTTTCTGGAGGGAGGCTTGGGGATTTTTTTTGGATGGCTTTTAAATTCTAAATAGCTGTTGCTTATGTCCTTTAGGCATGTATACATTTACAGTTCTTCCATTTAAGGTGAGGTTAAAGTTGCCTCTCTAAATCTCTAGAATTGCCTTTAAAAAGAAATCTGTTAAAATCTGAAAACACAAAGTTATAAATTGTTAAAGAACTAGTCCTCTTTTTTTAAAAAAAAATCTCTTAAATCATGAGTAACTGTTTTTCGAAATGTGATGGCCATTTTTTGTTGTTGTTCGCGTTTTTTAGTAGCAGTATTATTATATTGTTTAGATTTTAACCTGAAGAAATTAGGAGTAATATGTGTGTGGACATATTTTGTGCTTCTTACTCATCATGGCAGTCTTCAAGAGTTTGTTAATGTTACTGTTGATAGTTGGCAGAGGAGTATGAGGGATGTTACAGCATGGTAGAACAAATTATTATTTTTTTTTACTTGTTTTCCTACCTACATAGCTATGTAAGTTAGAACTTTAACATTTCTTCACAGATGTGTGTGTAGATTATACAAGTCGTCACAAAAGAGTGCTTATCATCATTATGTTGCATCTTTTTCTTACTTTATGTAAATAATTTTAAAAAAGGGAGTATAGGTCTCTGAGGAAAACATGACATGAAAAAATATGCAAGAAAAAAGAAGTTAAAATCTTATATTGGATGTCTCTGTGGACCCAAAAGGATTTTGATGCATGTATGAATGATACAGATGTAATTGAACAATCATATCACACTGGGGAGTCATCAAGCAGCTTGCATTCTGCCTAAAAGTCAACTCAATGTTATTTACTTTTATCATAAGATCTTCAGCATCTTTGAATGGACACAAGCACACAGAAAGGGTATTCCTTCATATTGTTGTGGTTTTTAACAATTAGCTCTTCAAATAAGTGCTTTCTTCTCACTCTCAGTTATGCGCTCTTCTGCCCAGTATTACAGGCTTTGGATAACTACTTATTAAATTCTGTGTAATGATTCTGAAAAAGTAAATGAAAAGTATATAAAGAGGTAAAGGCAATATGAATATATGTAAAGATTACAATGAGTATTTTAAAACAGTTTCACGTGTGTGTGTTTTGTATATAAAACAATTTAGCATATAACAACACATTTATTAACATTAGGATGTACTTAAAATACAACTCAGATACACATGTATAGATACAGACACGTGCACACAGATATTTTTGCATATATATAAAACTCAAAATCCTTCTTTTAGTAAAATCAGTGATAATTTTGTGGTTTTTTTCAGTGGAGAACTACTTTTCTTGCAGACCTGTAACATTTCAAATTGGAGTACACCCAATGACATATATACCTAAGTGTAGTATACTATGTAAGGCATGTTCACTTATGGAAGTAACAGCACTTAGTATTCTGAGTATTTAAAGAAAAGAATCTCTTATAGTAAAACATTTAAATGTATCTCCAAATTTGTAATACATTTTATCCATCCCATATATATTTTCTGCTGTAGTTCTAGTGGAAGGCAAATTGAGAAGTGCCCCATCAAGTGTGTTATCTCCTCTGCCACTTCCTTATCTTTCAGAAGCAAAATCCTTATCAGCAACAGTATCTGTAGAAGCCAGCCATAGACCATTAGCTCTTTGTATGTATATCCTTCAGCTTCACCCCATGCAAGCTTTGTAGCTAATGGCATTCTAGATAAGCATCTTCCAGTTCTGTGTTTTAATTGATGATCATTTTTGCCATTATCAACTCTCCACTTCGTGAGTATATGTGAGAGCTTTGCTGTGTATCGTCAGTCAAATGTTCTGTATGGTTTTGCTCATACACACATGCTGTGACTGTATTTAATGCAACCCTTAGTAACTTCCTGCCTTGTCTGCATAATTACTAGATCGTCACATTTAAGAGTGCCTAAACATGCAACTTTGTACGAGTCCTTTTTGTGGTCAAAAATACAGTTCTCATCCGGAATAACCCCCCCTCTATGTCACTCATCACAACAGGGCAAGATGCTTAACATCTATTGAACTGATCAGCTGTTACATCAGAACTGCTGTTTAAGATAATTTTGCGCTGAATATTGCAAGATTTGTGATGAAAGTACATAAAAGTCCCTGCACGTTTGCTTTGTTCTCGTATGTTTTCAGTTTTCTACCTACCCCTTTCAATCTGACTTGCTGACGCTCTTCTGATCATACTCACTACTCTCAGAACATTTTGAATCCTGAAATAAGGTAGAATACTTACCAGTTCATCCTCCATCTCTTCTTCCCTTTCCTCAGTGATGTATGTAGAAAAAAAGAGTAAATAACTGTTACTTGTTTCTTTCTGAAAACAGCTTGTCAGTTTATTTTTGTGTCTCTGTGTGTGTGACTGGGAAGGGGAAAGCAATCTGTGACAAAATCTGCCTTTTACTGACATTGGAATTAAGTGTAGAAACGAGTGCCAGACTAAGAAAGAAGAATATAAAGCAATAGGTTAAGAAAATGGATCTTCTCCTTTTAAACTAAATAATTTCTCAAGAAAACGTGCGAATGCTTTAATTACAAAGCAAAAGTACTTTCAAAAAATGTAATGCAGAAGTGAAAGGTTTCTGAAACAAAGCATCCACTCGCCAGGTGCTGAAACACAGTACGAAACTCTGATTGTAGCGAGGGAAGGACAGTTGCACTCTGAAGGACAATGAGGCTGGACTTACCTACTTCATTTAGGTAAATGAAAGCTTTCGTTTACTGAAGCGAGCATTAGGTCAAGGCCTGAACACCTGTACTGTCAGGTGGAACTTAGAAGTGCAGAGAAAAAAATGAGCATATTTAGCAATGAAATATAACAAAGACACTGCAGACATCTATGAAACATTAGAGTGATGACAAATGGGTTATTATATGTCTTCAGAATAGGATTAGTCTTGCACATAAATGTACCATATGGTACAAAGTGAAAATTACATGGGGATCTTTTTGCATGTAAAAATTAAATACATATATGTAGACACACATAATATCCAAAATATGTTAATATATACATGCATATATTTCATATAAAGTGTGTTTTGAATAATAATATTCTCACAGGAAATGGAAGTAAAAAATATATTCTGTTTCTGTTACTTAGGTAGTGAGCATTATATAAAATAAGCTCACTACTGAACATGTGTATCGACTATGTAAGTTCTGCACTCATTACGGTTTTGAAGATTTAGCCTTCAAAACAAAATGTGTTTGATTTTACGTCCATTAGCAATGTTCATAGCGACAGGTAAACATGAACGTAAATGGATATTGAACATTTTGTTTAATGCATATTTTTAGTTCAGAAGGTACCTGAGATGATAAACACTTGCTCATCAAATGCAGCTTAGATTTCTCCACCAGCTTACACCACTGTTTGAATGAAACCGTAGATGTAACTGTTCTTGCAAGGAATTAAAGGACATGATACCAAATTCATTCTTTTCTAGATGGTGGAACTCTCGCTTTAAAAAGGTTTCCAGTTCTTGGGCACCTCATGTATCAGGGTTTGCACCTCTTGCTAGGCACATTTTGGTGCAATTACAATTACTAAAAAGTTCTTTAAAGAGTGTAGGAGTGTTTTTAAAAAGAATGGTGTAAGACTTCTTAGTGTAATTTCTTCTGCAACTTAATGTCTTAAGGCAGGTGAGAGAACGTTTTTAGTGTGTAGTGATCCTGAACATTTGCTTCACTGTTTTCTTTTAATCCCTGTCCTACAGGACTTGCAGGAAGTGGATTTCTGTTTCCAGTAGCTCTTTAATGAAAGGGTAAGGAAATTTGCTATTCCCAAGGCAATAAACGGCCTTGCTTTGGTTTATTGTTTTAGATACTCGAATATCTGTGAAAGACGTTTAATAAAGTCATTGGAGATTAGTCTTCTATCTAGTCCTAAAAAAGCACAGGGAAAGGTTTTTCTACTGAGCTTGATCTAGAAATTTTAATTTAGTGCCCATTGTTTTGTTGCTGGCACCATCATCGTGTATATTGTTTTGCACAGGGCCAGAAAAAAGCAGGCTGTGATATCCAGTTAATGTTACCTGGATGAGTGAAGAGCTCTTATTTGTAAGAGTTGGCTCAGAGAAAGGACCTGCATCTTACTTCTCACACCACAAGGGAACTGGAGCCGAAGTGCTTCTTTTCAGTTTTGAAAAAAAAAAGAAATAATTTTTGTAATATTATTATTAATGAGAGTTCTGGACCCACTTCCTACCCTGTACTGATTTGATTAAAAGAAAATAATTAGCAAATAAATATTGGGGCTTGGAGCTGCAGATAGCACCATGTTTGCTGTTAATGAACAGCATAGGAATTATTTCATTGTAACATCCAGAAGGAGCTAAAATCTGAATCCACTGAGATTCACGATTATCACTAATGGAATATGGTATTTTCCGGGTGGTGGAAAACAGCCAAGCTTTAATAAAATATTAATGGGCAGAAACTCAGGATTAAATATTCATCTTGGTGCCTTTGGAGGTTATGTTCTATTGCTACCCTACAGCCCATCAGTAAATAATGATCTAGTGGCAAAACCTTCTGGGACATAGTATAGCTTAGTACAGGATTGCTGTGTAAAGTTAAATCATAGGATTTACATATTTTCTATTTTGTAGAGTGGCTACATTGTTTACATGGAAAAAAGTCAAGTCAGTGCTGATAGTCGTCTAAATCGCATCAGTAGAGGTAAATTACCAAAGTTGAGCTGGAGGCATTTTTAGTGTGTGATTCCACCAATACTGATGAGAGTGCTGGCTGCATGCTGTACCGCTCCTTGGCACTCCAGATGCTTCTCTTGCTCAGCCGGTACCTCTGTCAAACAGAGCTGCCCAACTTGCAGTGGAAGCAGAAAGAGAAAGAGCCGATGAGGCTTCTCTGTGTGTGTGTTGTCCTAGTAATCATAATAGAAACACTTTAATATTGCTAATTGGTGAAGGGATAACTGAATTTCCCATGAAAATAAAGACGCTAGCGTTTCTGTGTCCTGCAGAGCTGATGGGAAGTGCGGTGTTGAAATTGATTAGGAATGGAAACTCGAGGCTTGGACGTACCCGTTTTTTTTAATAAAAAGGATCCTGATTTAAAATCAGTCTTTCATTTAATAAGCAAACCCTCGTAATGACATTGCAGCATCTCGTGAGAGTTGTATTTGAGCCAAAGAATTTGCAACATGTAGAGAACAAGGATAAGCAGCAATCTAAATACAGCTTTCAAGATGAACTGTGGCTCCCCGGTCGCATGGTGTGCTGCTTTCTGTCTACACAAGAGGGAGGGGGGCATAGCGCCTCAGGGAAAATGTATTTCAAATAGGCAGCCAGACTGCAATTCACAACTTACTCTTTCCCAGAGTACTACCTACTTGTTGTGTTTGAAACAAATTGCTAATGTGAGCGCTGTACCAAGGTTTTTCTGTCTTTGGTGTCAAAGGTGTTGTGATTCATTTCTATTTAAAAGTCAGAGCGTGGTGACATTGATGATGTTAGAAATTATATCAGTTTGTAATTCAGCCACAAGTAGGGATTAGCACAATTATCAAACACGTGAAATTATTTAATCTGCAGTGTAGTTAAATTCCTGCCTTTTCTGGTTCTTGTTAATGGCTAGTATCAATTGGAACTGGAATTGGAATTTGAATGTGGTGTGGAGTAGGGAAGATTCCAGCTCCCCAAAACTGACGGCAGATTTCTCTAAGCCATAAGAGCTCATGACAAGCCAACTCCTCACAGAGACAAGGCATACACGTGGTTTCCACTGATTTCTGGAACACTTGAGAAAAGAAAATTGGGCAGACAGGGAAACAAGATTCTTTTTTCCTTTGACTTGCAGACATACTAAATCACCGTTTTATTTTCTTGCATGTATTTCAGTAGTGTGAATTGTAAATGAAAAATATCTGAGCGAGATCTGGATGGGTGGATGTCTGGTGTTTATTTTGTTTGTATTCTGTTTTGGGATTTTGTGAAAGTGGAGAAGTCTTTTTTGTTGTTCGAAAACCGTGGTAAGCCTCAAGAGGCTTAACAGTTGGAGCTTTATTATGCTAAATGGTTTCTTATGTATTTCTGTGCTCCAATTAATGATATTCAGGAAATACTCTTATTTCCTAGGAAATTTATTGAACATCCTCCTACAGGGTTTAACTTATTTAACAAGTTAAGTAAGGATCTCCCTTATTTGTGTACATAAACTCAAAAATATAATATACTAGTCAATACAATTTCCTGCAATAAGTGAGGCTTTTTTTTTTTTTCCCTTAGGGAAAGATCTTTTGTATAGTCATTGTTGTGCATGGTAACATGTGGCTGCAGTTTCCCAACCCAAAGTTTAGCTAGCTCATATAAATAGTTTGGGAAACACTGCAGAATTTGGTGCCAGCTCAGCTCAGACAGGGTTTGTTGGACACAACTCCTTTCACATGTGGCTTTTCTCGCATATGTGCATCTCCTTTCCCAGGAGTTAGGTGCCCATGAGGGCTTAGCCAGTCCTGCGACAGCTCCACAGATTGATTTGGCAATTTGTCCTGGCTAATAACTCATCCTCAGGTGCTGAGGAGCAAACTGGAGCGACACTATTGTGGTTTTCTGTAGAAACATCTGGGATTGAGAAGTGACAATAACAAGTTTTCCATTCTAAGATTTGCTGGATGCGACTCGCACTGTCTTTGTGTCAAGCCATTTTCTGTTTTGTTATCCTGTTTTTTTGCTTGCTGGAGCCTGGTGCCGAGTGCTGTTTTGCTGAGCTTTTTAGTTTCAGCCCTGTCTTATGTAAGAGACGTATATATATATTTGTGTCACGCAGTTTCTTCTAACTAGTTCTGATAGCTCTGAGATGGTTCTGTGCTAAACCTGAATGCTGCTGTGGGTACTGCGTTGTGAAGGCATCCAGGTCTGGGGGTAACGGGGATATGGTTTCTTTCTTGATGGATGGCTGATAGTGACGCCAGCTATAATATTAATTAGAGAAGGGAAAAATAGCACAAAAGAGAAAATCTGTATAAGTGAAGAATCTGAGAAGTGGGAGGTACATATCTTCACATCTTATTAATTAAGAAAGAAATGTTTTTACAGGTGTCAGCAGGTGTTATGACTTTCAGGCTGTATTGTATGTTTGCATGAAAATGTGACGACGAGAGAGTTTTATTTCTGGGCAGTAAATAATATCTCTGCTTTACAAACTGCATGTATATCTAGTATATGAGACTCTGTAGTCACAGTAATCTTACTACTTATAAGGATGTATACATGGCAAATGATTTTATTGATTTTCATAATACTCAACCCAAGTATGAAATGAGATAAACATGATATGTGTATATAAATATAGATAGATCTGTGTATCTCAGTTGACTGAATAGGTTCTACGCTTGTGCATATGAAGAAAATGAATACTAAAGGCCATAGCTCTATAGAACTGTTGCAAATATGAAACTAAATTTATTTAACTAGTCAAGCTGTGTGACTGCTGGAGTAAGAGGAGGTTAATGAAGTTGCAATGCTAACTTATACACTATGTTCAACACCATTTGACTTAGGTAATGGAAGAAATATGTGCTATAATTCATATCTAGAGGTAAAGCTGCCACTAGCAGCTGTGCCTGGTACTTTCATTTCTGCATTGTAAATATAAAATTATTTGAACAAAACATTTGCAACACCTTCATTTCTCTCCAGGTAACTGCTCTGGTTTTAGTTTGCAGCTGCTTTTACTCTTTATACAGTGTGAGGTTACACTCAGGAAAATTAGTTGCTCATTTAAGTAAGTGCAAAAGAAATACTTTGAGTTGTCAGCTGCTTCTTCCTATCTATGTGTGTGTGCATGTATGTGTATATAAATACAACTTCAGAGGAAGATGTAATAGACTTACTCTGACGTCTCAGAAAATTATTTTCTTAAAAGATCTCTACTGTGGCTGTTTGTAAATCTCATAATGCAATTGCAACTGTAGTTACTTTGCTCAGTGTTGAGAAGATAATCTTTGAAGAACCAGTTAGCCAGCTTTTAGGAAGTAGCAGTGTTGTGTTATAGTCGCTGTTGACCAAGAGTTATGTAAACAAATGTCTGGGAAGTAAATATTGAGTAGACTTTTATTTGCCTTTTATCAAAGGACTAATCAGCATCTGGAATCTCAGTTTACTTGGTGGATTTTGAATTATTTACACTGAAAGTTAGCATCTTCTTGGCTGTGATTTTTGGGTTTTTTTCATAGCAGTTTATAGCAGTCATGCTATCAGCTGGATTTTGACAAGTCTAAAGTTTTGGGTAGGTTACATATTCTTCCTGATATCACTGACCTGAAGTACCTGAGAAAGTGTCTATTCATCTCTTCTGAAAAACTCTTTCCAAAGCAATTGTAATTGTTTTGTACATTTACAGCACTGTCGTGAGAGTGCTCAGCCAAAAGGCTGTTCCCTTGACATTTTTTTATTATACCAGCTAAACAGATCTATGAAGTTCCCAGACAAAATCAAATACTTCGCTAACATAATACATATATTTTGGTTATTTATTTATGAATTGACATTGCATTTTCACTGTGTTCTTAAATCAAATGGAAGAGTGCCAACATATCTGAAATACCTCTATTTTCTATAACTTCTGGATTTTTACTGATGCATACCATCGGAATGCCAAGAAAGCCACGACTTGACATACTCAGTTTTTAAATGGCTGTAATTTTCATTTGCTAACTAGCTGAATAACCTTATCTACAGCCATATCACAGTTAGTTTCAATCCAATTAATCTTCATCAATATTGCCACCCTTCACATCATCCTCTGGAAAACTTAAAAGGAAAATAGCTTAATTAGGAACAGCAATGGCATTTCAGTTTCAGAGAGATGGAATGTTCAAAACACTGTGTTGAAACAACATTCTCCCGTTAGAATAATTTACGTGACAAACACTAAATAAATACACATTTGATGGAAGGGCTTTGTGTAGCCACTGTACACAGAGCAATGGTTTCTTCTGCTCAGGAATTATGAAATTATCATTATAAACAATTAATATTCTGGTACTGTTATGTTAAGCAAGTCAACATCTTGTGGTATGAGCTATACAGGTGATGCGCATTTTAAAAGAGAATGAAACTTGACTGCATGCTTATACTCTCATCTTTTCCTTTTTATACTTTAATATTGATTGTGTTCCTGCTTCTATCAACAACTTTTATTTGGCTTTTTAGTGGAAGACTAAACGTTTCATGGTGATCTTGACTCTGCGCTGTGTGATTATGAACACTGTCCCTATACAGCGCTCGGTAACTGAAAGATGGAAAAGGCAACACTTGTTTTGTAATGCTCAAGGAACATATAAGTTCTTTAGAATTAAGATTTGCATGTTGCAATTAGTTTCATTAAGAAAGAACAAATACATAGGCAGAATGTTTTATATTCTCAGAAACAGATTTATGGAGAGATATCAGATGTGAGTGCTCTGAAGAATATATTTAATAATTGCAAGTGATAAAGGAGCTTGATGTATTTTGTGAAAATTAGAATTCTGGAGAAGCCCACTGCCCTAAAACTTAACACAAAAGGACATTAGGGATTGACGATAAATTCTATTTTCTTCTACAGATTTGTCCAAATGATTACCAAGTGGACTTCTGACCAGAAAATGACTCTCAAGTTCCCAATAATCAGATTTTTTAACCTCTGGAATCCTTTTATCAAAAGCGAAAAGGTTATGGCCAATCTCTAATAGTTTGTGTTCCCTCTGTACCATCTGTATCATCCAGTGTGCTTAAAAATACATTGTTAATGCAAATCAGATCCGAGGAAAGTGTGTTGGAATTCTATATATGTATGTTCCAAATTGTTTCATCTGCTAGTAAGCTTTATGGTGCTTGTAGAGCCTAACATCAAGGCGGGGCTGCTGGCATACTATCTCCCTTATAGAGGGACCAGGACCGTTGCTTCTACAAACATGACTGGCCAAGAAAGAAGCCCACTTTCTCTTCTTGTCCCTGGCTGTCACAAGCTGGGTGAATTGATAATTGATCTAATAAAATGAGTTATGAAACATCCAGTTTGAAAATAAGAATCACATGTAATGTTCTTTTTTCTCGTGTAGTACCTCAGTCGCATATTTTGAGTAGGAAATCAAATTTCCTGTTTCTGTTATTATTTCTTTTAGGGAAATTGGTTTTCTCCCTTGCAGTTTTGCACAGAGGCAAAGAGCTGCTGTACTGTATTGGCTACTTATAACAATATAGGTCCTCAAAATAGATGGATAAAGAGAGTTTTCAGGACATCGAGAAGTTCTGAGTTTGTTTTGCAAGAAGAGAAGAAATTGATTGCGATCGTTACTGAAGTGCCTTGGCCACTTACAGCCGTCAGGGTCAGAAGGCAATGGAGTCAACCTTTTGAGGAGCTGAAGAGGAGGAATTTCAGAGGTAAATTTTTTTAAGCCCATTAACAGCCATATGTCATTCCCAAATGGACACGTGCACTTTTCTTCTGCATCCTTAAGAAAGCTCCCCAGATATAGTTTGAAACTGCATAGGTTTTCTACGTGAAGTAGTTTCAGGAAGCTGGAAGCTCATCCTACTTAATAAAAATGAGAATGCAGCAATAATACAGAATATATGCCACTAACTGGTCCCAGCTTAGTAATGATTCAGAGTGACCAAATGACATTCGATACAGGCAATGCAGTAGCATCCACCACTTTCTTCTGTTATCACTTGCAACTTCTGAAGTATTTCTCTGTTCAGCAATACCCATTATCTGAGATTACTTCTGCTACTTCCAGCTCTTCTGTGCTGCAAACTGCACAGCAAGTAAAGGTCAAATATAATTAGCTGGAGGAAGGGGCTGTTTGTTTTCATCCTCACCAGAGCTTTTATTTTTGTAATTACGAATAGAGAATGAATCTCCAATGAAAATTTAATACAGAGTGGAAACAATCCTTCACGCTGTAGTAGCAAATTTAAAGTGTTTCTTAGACTCTGTCAAAATTTCATTCATTACTATCCTGGAAATATAAACTGACTTCAGAGTGAGAGAAAACAAACCTCAAGCTTAATTTAAAAAACTAAAAAGCAATGCTAAAAAAAAAAGGTATGTTTGAACTTTACAGTTGAGAAAGAAGCTGGAAAATGCGTGGAAAGCTAGGGAGGGAGAGGGGAAGTGCACAGTGTCATGACTAATGATACAGAAGCCTTCAAATGCCATGAGCTGTCAGGAATGAATAAAGAACTGTCAGGACCATTTATTTATTTAATCTCCCTTCTCCGTCCTCTCCACCTGGAGGTCTTGGATATTATTCCTTCTTCATATTTTACTGCTGTATGGTTATTTTGTTGGAAGCAGGAGTCTGAGAGATCACCTATCCAAATGTCATAGTCACTTTCCAAATTGCCTCTCTGGTTTGTGTTCAGTTCACTAGTAAAGTACAAACGTGAACTTCTTGAATCTAATGAGAACAGGGGAATTACAGCAAGAAAAGCAGTTGGAGCAAGTTAGTAAATGAGTTTCCTATTTCTATTCCTTATTTCGCTCGTGATGGTTACTAGAGGTTGTGTGCATTTCACAATACACTACGAAGAATTGGTATCTGTAAACTGAATTTAGTAACAATGTGCATCTGTAATTAAGATGATGCGATGCAAAATAAGTAGGAGACTGGATTTTAATCTCTCTGTGTTTGAATAGAGAACTGTGAGCATTCAGTATGGATATAATAACCTGAGAGCTTAGCATGAACAATTCAAATACTTATTTGCATCTCCGAATACTATTTTAGTGGTGGGGTGGTTTATTTGCTTTTTAGGAAATGTGGCATAAGACATCAGGAAAAAAAACCACAAAATGACAGCATTTGTGAGGCACATATAAGTATTTGTAGTTCTGGATAAAACCTTGAATTGCAGAAGCGTAAAAACAATCATATATGTTTTACCTAACCTCACAGAAGCCAAATCCAAATGGAACCAACTTCTTACACTCTGAAAAGTTCTTAGTTTCAGCTGAAGTTGATCAAAATGGTTTATTTTTACTGAGAATTGGGTTTAGTTTCAACATCAACAAAAAAGGTTATTTTTTAAGCTTAGATTGAAAAAAAAAAAAAAGAGCATGCCAAACAAACATCTTCCTGCTCTCTCTAAGTATGTTAAATGATTTTTAATTTCTTTCTCCCAAACAAGAATGCATGTGCATCTGTTTGTAAACGGTGGAGCTGCCTCTGACTCTTAAAATAATGTCTTAATATAATTATAAGCAGAGTCACCAAGTCTTTATCGAAGCTACACATTTCACAGCCACCAATTACAGGTTTGTGTGGCATCCTTGACAGTTGTTTCAGAATATGTTGAAGTGGTGAAGGTGAAATGTAATTAACAGTATATATCACATAAATGTTTCCATCAATTTAAATGAGTCACTAGGTGGCCATGTATCACAGATGGAAGTGTGTTAAATACAAGAAGAACATCCTTATTAATAATGCAATTCTTAGTCTAATAATGGATTAATATTCATTGTCTTAAATGTATGCATTGTCTGACTTGTTTTCAGACCCACTACTGTAATCATTAAATTTATTCTTTGCCTTTTTAGTATTTGTATCTACAACACTCGAAAATAAAGTAGGCATTGGGATCATAGGGAGGCTTTCCTTGAAGACAGAAATTTAGATTTCTTTAGAATTAAACATTCTAGTGTGCATGTATACATACATACAGATATAGATAGTATATGTGGTGTAGGTCCTGATTCTCAGATTTCAGTGTGCTTTGTTCCATATGGAGTGTGAGAAGGCAAGTGAGGTGATGTTGAGTTATTTTGATAGAAGGCACTTCTATTTTCTGTTTCCCCATGTACTGTCCATCTGTAAAATAGTTAGTTTATCATTTTTCCGAAAAAAAAAAAAAAAATGGTCAGGTATTACTCGGGAAATACCAGTAGGAGTTGTTATAATTTTAGCAACTTATATGCTCTGTGTTTGGTTAATTTTCAGGGGGTCATTTGTTTTTTCCACTAAAAAATTAAAGCATAGCATGGACTTCTCATTTGTAATACATTACTTTCAGGCTGCCAGCCTCTGCATATTCAGACTTTTCTGAAAATGGAAATGTATCACTTTTGAATGTAACTAAATATGTATTTAATGCTGGATAGATAAGATGGAATTCTTATAGATATCAGAATTGAAAATACATGTTTTCTTAGCTACAAACACCCAAAAATAAATAGAGTTGGGTTAAAATAAATCATGTCATTACTTTGTTACCGAAGGAAAATTGTCAAGTTCCTCCACCTTAGAACAGCAAAAATGAGAGACACATACTCTGCTACTTGCCCACATTTATGATGTATTTAATCATTTTTGCTTTTGAAGAAGCTGTTTCCTTTTACAATTTATACAATGTAAATAGAAAAAGTAAATATTTTCTTGAATATATTTAGAATAAACTATCTTAGAAAGTAAATGGAATTAGCTTGCACAATTTATATGATATTTGAAGGAAGGAAAAACAAAAGATAACCAGCAGATAATTTCCAGCAGTGTGTTAAGCTTTCCTGTTTTGGTTAAGTATTCCAGAACAATGTCATCAATCAAAAAGTTTCACATTCCACACAGAGAAACGTTACCTTTTTAAACATTGCTAAACACTTTGACATATTTGAAAAATTGAGTCCTAGATCCTAAAGGTTATTTGTCATAGGAGAAAGAGAAAATATGCTGTGTGTATGCCAGAATGGCAAATAAAGACTGTAAAGATAATAAATCTTGAGCTGGATACATAAACTACTCAGATTCGTAGTCCCCAACTTCATTACACACAGTTGTAGTTTAATTTGGCCTTTACTGACATATAGCTATATACAGCGGGGAAGTGGTGGTCAGTAGATGATGTCCCAGGATGAGGCCTCGTGAAGGAAATGGTAGAGGAGGGAGCAAATAGGATATAACACATTTTGACTTCTCACCATACCGCATCCTTTTAACAATTAGTTGTTCTGCTGTTGGGGGATTTTTTTTTTATTTGGTTGAGGTTTTTTGGGGTTTTGTTTGTTTTCAAAGGCACACTAGTTAAGGTAAAGCAAGCCTTGAATCCATCCTCTTCCATGGCATTTAAATGATAAAGCACGTGACACGACTGCAAACTGTTTTGTACTAAAACCAGCTGGTCAGAAGAGCAGTCAAAGTGACTTGTTGATATGATTAGAATAACTTCATTCAAAAGAACTTGACAAAGGCTTATTCTGACAGCTGATGATTTCATACGCTCTAGGTAAAATTACTACTTTATCCTAAATAATTTTGCCAGGCTACTGTGAACACATAAAATCTGGAAGAGCTTCAAGGAACAGTTAGATTTCTCTAATTGAGTATTGTATGTTGCAGTCATAGCACACAACTTTGGTATGAGAGAAATAATTCAAATTTTGTGCTAACATGGCTGCACAACTTGGACAAATAATTACTAATTTTACCGTGACAGATAGACACAGTGATGCTTGTAAACCTCTGTAGATTTGACTGTCAACTAATTTCAGCATTTGGCTTTGTTTTAGAGTACTTCCTCTTTCAGCAATAGGTAATTCTGTTAAGGTGGTAATATCAGCACACTGTTGCCTAATGCCTTTGCAAGAATTTTCAGGGAAATTAGTGTCTCTTCATAGGCATATAAGGGAAACCTCCAATATCATAATTTTCAACAACTGAACAGTCTAATGACAGAATCATACAGGTGAAGGAAACGGGGATTGACAGTTGTTGGTGGTCCCCAGGTACACTGCAGAGCAAAAAGATCTCACTACTCTACTGAATCTTACACAGAAAAATGACATGAATTTTCTTTCTCTTTACTGTATCCATAAGGGAAAGGAGTCTCTGCAAGAGGGCAGGTGAGAGGTTTGGATGTTTCTGAACCACATTTGCTAGTCCATGCAATTAGTAGTGCAGGAGCACTGGCAGGAGAACTGGATGTGCATAGATTGTGTACCCTAGGCTCCCCCTTAACATGGAGTGTTGACCAGCCTCCCCCAGCACTGGGCTTTGGTGGAAGAACAGAAACTTCTGATACAAAGCATTGCCCACTGAGACATCTGCTCAGATGCTAGGGGGTGTTTTATTCATCTCCCACTGAGACTATAGTAGACACAGCATTTTAACTATTTGGGGATTTACTTAAATACTTCACCATGATAGTAGAAAAATAAATTGAATGAGAAATACTTTAGACCTGGGTGAAAATACAAGGTTCTGCAGATTTCAGGTATGATGCCAACTACTGAGAAATGCTTGCACGCTAACCCACTGGTAAATAATAGCTTTAATTTTTGGTTCCCTGGTATGTAAATTTCTTAAATTCCCTTGTTTGGCATTAGTGCTATATATGCATATTGTTATTCAGAATCAAGAGGATAAAATGTACTTTGTGACAAGGTAATAAATGTACTGTACCTCCATAAAATAGTTAGTTTGTAATTTATGGGGAAAAAACATTAATGTTCAAATACCATTCGGAAATTATCAGTTGAATTTTTTAATAAATCCAGCTACTTACGTGCTCTGTATGAATATTTTCATTGTTAAACTAACTCATAATCTCTATTCAGTCCCTAAATAGTCTGAAAAATAATTACAGCTCATTATAACTCTTGAAAATGAAGACTGGCACAGAGATGTATAAGAGCAAAAAATGTGACCATCAGTTCTGAAGTGTATACCTTTAAACTCTGGACAAAGCAAGCAATTTAGTTCTGAGTGCTCTCAATTATTTTCGTAAGAAAGCCTATGTTTCCTTTAAAGTGAATTATAAAAGATCAGTTGCTGTTGTTATCTTATGTCATCGTTACTGTATACGGGTAGGATGCTAATACAGACCCTTTTCACCATCAGCCCTGAGCATGTTCCAAGACCTTGTAATGATGCAGGGCAGGTGTTATCATTGCCACACCCAACTCTTCCATAGGAGATTTTTAAATTCAATTATCCAGCGTAAGAGTTTGCTTCATATATTTGTTCTTTATAAAATGACTTGAAGTGGGAGGGAGCAAACATTTCTATGAGGAAGTCACAGTAGGAGTTAATGTGTTAACTGGATGTCCTAGTTTGACAGGGGCAGTTTTGACTTACAGCTGGTGAAATTAATCTGCCGTATTTGATTTTAAATCTACATTTAAGCATTTTTTTTTTTTTTACAAAATCAATATAGTGATTGCTAAAGAAAAATAGGTCTTGCTGAAGGAAATACAGACTTTTTTTAAAGTCTGAGAAAGACACAGCTCAGTCCTAGCTTGTATAGATAAGTTTATATAAACCACATAGCAAAAGAAGCTATTAATATTCAAGGGTTATTAGTACAAATCCGTTTATAAAGCAGCCTTACTTTAGCTTTTGAGTGACATTGCAACATTGTTTTTCAATGAGACTGTCCTTGAGAGTCAACAAACTCCGTTTCACTAAGAGGGTTAATTAAGGTCAAGTTTATAATGGGGTAGGAAGAAGCACAGACTGAAGTAGCCGTATATCAGATTGAGATTTCAAGGTCTCTGCAATGCATTAATAACTGTGAGGCTGTCTAATGTGGGCGGCATAACACATTCTGCAGCAAAAAAATCTTGGAACAAACCTGAAAAACCAAATACAGTTCCTTTCAGTGAAGAGGGTTTTTTTTGACAGTGATTTTCCATCAGAAAACTCCTGCTAGTCAGCCTTGTTTCTGAGGGATTGTACCAGGTCAGGGAGCAGAGTGCCGACCAGCAAGCTTTCCTGGGTTTGTCCAAGATGTGGGAAATGCATCATCCCTGTTTTGCCCCAGCTGCAGCAGGGAAGCGAACCTCGTCCTCCTGCATCCCAAGGGTGCGCCGCTCTGGCTGCGGTGTCTGTGTATATGCTGTCCCCTCCCTGCAACTGCAGATTTCAAGGGGTCAGCCACCCCTTCTTCCATGAAGGTGAGCTGCTAACTGGGCAACACCCTGCCTGCAAATGGGAACGAGCAAGGCTGGAGCTGCTGGTGAAGGAGGAAATGTATTGTCCCGGTTGGCAGGGCAGGAGCCTCTGTCTCTCCTGGTGATGGACAACAAGCCACCTGTCTGGTCCAGCTCTGGTGCTCCTGATTTTCTTGAAATATATGAAGAAAGCCTGAGGTGGCTGTGTGGCTGCAGGAAGGGGAAAGGATATATTCAACCCATAAGGGGAGGGAGGCAAAGGAAGGGTTGGGTGTGACTTTTGTGTTCATGTGTTTATATTTTTGTCTATAACAGGTAAGTGTAGGGCAGTTTGGGTATTTCTTGTTTTTTTTACTCCAGATAAAGTCCCCACTAGTGATCAACATAATTTCCCCATCGCAACTTCCATGGTCCCTTCTGTAAAATTGTTGAAGGGAGGACTCACCAAATGGATCTCCTAGATTTTCAGAGCACCGTTGAAAATTTAAACTTAAACATTAGGCTTCATCTCTTCAGTTTCTGGAAATTTGTATTTTTATCATTTTTACAGATCTGCGGTACTGAGGACTTGAAACTTTTAAATCTAAGCAAATGAGTGTCATTAAAAAAATACAGCTGTCAAGGACAAATGGAATAGTACTATTGTTGAGTGGCTTAGCTTTATAAAGCAACTACAGCTTTCTCCCTCAATCAAAGAGTAATTCCAAGAAGTTCAGGCTATGACAGCAGCTCTAGGACAAGATGTTTAATTTTTCTTCAGGGGCACATTTGTCGCCGGCTCACATTGTTTTCTGTAGTGTGAAAGGGTGCTGTTCAGATTCTGTTCAGCCAATATGAAACACATTGTGTTTCACAGAGGTAAGTTTTGTTGCACAATTTATTTTTTTGTTGGTCCCCACATGTGCATCTTTGTATGTAGAATAAGCTACTCTAAACTTTGTCACATTGGGCTCAAGACTTTTATTGTTCATTTAAGTAATCCTGTAAAACATTATACAGCTTGATGGTATGAATGGTTCTTTGCAACAAAAAGAGAGCAATGCAAGTGAAGGAACTCTTTTTTTATGAGGCATGCTATGGGAATGACCAGGTTCCTTAAGTTTGGATTGTTTTTACTTTTCAAATGCCCTTCTTCGCTCAGTTTTTGAAGATTCAAATTTTCAGCAGAATGATTGTGTCTAATTGACATTGAGGTCCACGGAATGTATATCTCTGTCATTAAGGTAGCAAATTGTCAGGAGACAAATTTTTAACACCAATTTTCTTATTTTCTATTCCAAGCTGTAGAGAAAAAGAAAACTGGACTCACACTTGGTTTCTCCTGCCTCTTCTGCCTGTACCCTTTGCAACACGAAATCTCAGTACCTTGAGTCACTCCCTGGCTCCTGCTCACTTTATTTGCTAACTCTGTCCCCGTAATCCCAGCTTATTTTTTCAGTATTTTTCCTGAGCCTAATTCCTTCTCTCATTCCTTCCCAGCTTGGCCTCCTCTTGAATCCTGGCCTTTCCATGCACTAAGCCTTCTGAACGTGTCCAGGTCCTGCTTCTGTCTGCGTGTAAGTTTGGCTGCTTCCACCTTCTTCTTGTGTGCCTGGCAGACGGTGAGCAGGGAAGGCAAAAAGGATCTTTGATTTCAGTTACAGTGCTTTGTGCCACAGTGGCATCTAGCTGCCGCAGCTACGGATGAAATTCCAGGCAGTCGGTGCAGTCCTGGTCTGGAGCAGGTCAGTGCAGATGGGCTCTTTAGAGAATTCATCTGCCAAAATGCTGAGCATACGCAAAGTGTCATCAAAGTCTTAGGACAGCTTTAGCATTTACTTTTGCCTCTATCTAGCAGAAGATGAGTCCTTGTAGCAAAAGACACCCCCAAGTAAGTTTCAGGTCTCTGCTGCAAAACTGGAAATGCTAAAGCAGTTCAAGGAACTGGCTACAAATTTTTTTCTATATTTAAGACAGTAATTCACCATAATTTGGGCTTGGAATCAGTTTGAGATTTTTTTGCTAAAGCATTCTAAAATATTTTTAAAGCAATCAGTGCAAGATTAAATTCTCCCAGGTTAGGACTGGGGACTGAGTGGAATGAGCCCTCCCTTCAGAAATCAGAAAATGTTTAAGCAACTAAAAGAAGATGCTAAAACTTAGGATCTTTTAAGAGTCTAGGGGGCTGGTGAAAATTCCCTTGGAATGTTTTCTGTTGGTGTCGTTGGGACATATTTGTTCACAGGTTTTTTATTCTATCAATTTATAGCTAAATCCTCACCCAAAATATGTTTTGTTTGTATCCAGATTTTAGCAAGAAATGAAACTAAGACGGTAAACACAAAACATCATTTCCACCGGTTGAGACTTGCAAGGGTTTCTTAGCAGGCCCATCTTTTGCTAATCAGCAGCCCTGACTGTGCAAAAATTATAGAAGCTTGTGCTTGACTTTACTTTCAAGGAAAACTTTTCTAATGTTTTTTTCCTGTAATTCTGTAACAGTTCAAAACTGGTAATCACAGAGTGCAAAGAGTTGTGAACTACACATGCCAGTGAAAACATTTTACAATTAAAATAACATGCAGGTTTTGGTTGGGGTTTTTTTTTTAATCAGATAACAAAGAAAACCTGATGAATAGACTGTGAAGGAAAAAGTGCTTTCATTGTCCTCGTGGCACACTCTCTTGGCACTTATCGTGGTGGAGGCTGGTGGGACGCCCCATGGGGCATTATCCTTGCCACAAAAGCCAGCCACAGGGAATCCACTACACACAGCACGCAGGGTAACGGAGCTTTTTTGTTGAAGTACATTATCCAGTGAGTTCTGGAACATTTAGTAGTTTCTAATGGTAATAACCTTAGACAATATTTTAAACATAAATTTAAAATTATGTTCATTTTTAATGTAGTGACAATTTTGTGACATTTATTTGACAACCTCCTTTGATCACAAACTGAAGCTAGGACTGAGGAAACCTCAAAACACATTTATACATGCCGTGCTACATCCACAGAGACAGAGGGACTGACATTGTGCCTTGTCAGAACAGTCCTTTGGTATTCTTAACACATGATATTTATGTGTTTCTAATTTGTTTTGCAAGAGTTTAATTTTAATTAAAATTTAAAGATTATGAAATCAATGATTTAGTTTCAGGGCTCTGGAGCAGAATGAGAATTTGTTAATAAGCCTTTGCATTTTTTATAGGAGAGGATGAAAGTTACAGTTTACCATACACCATGGTTTCTGTTTTTTAAATGGAAATGACTAAATTAAGATGGCATGCATCTCAGGTTCTGAGTCAAGGGAGGAAGCCCTGACTCTTCACAGTAGTAGCCTAACTGACCTGTAGGATGGTGGTAGTAAGTCTGTAGGAAACAGAGAAGGCAAGGGTGATGTACAGCTTTGCAGTATATCTAATTCAGACTTTCTTCCTTGTATGCCTTTTCTTCTTTGTACACCTATATCTTTCTTTTTTTTTTTTTCCTTCTCACAGATAGACAAGTTGTGTGGCGTTAAGCTCCTACCCTTCTGTCTGCGGGTAAGTCAGTGGCTCACAATTATGCCAACAGTGTTGGAAAGGGCTGATTGAGTAATGGAAACCATCAAGGCTCCCTTTCCTCTAGACTGAAGTTCTCTGTTGCTTTTCGTCGCTGCACTGGATAAGGTACATCCTTCTGTGCTCTCCCCATTCCCACACCTACAATATGTGTTTTACACAACCACTGAGGAACTGCGTTTTCATAAATAATTTCTATTTCCAGTTTATTATTAGCCCAAGATTAAAGAAAATTAAAAAATCACTGTGTTGTAGTAGGAAGTGTCACCAGGTGAACTTTATAGGCCACTTAGAGAGATGGCTGTGGACTTTGTGGAACATCTGACAATAAGCCGTCTCATGGAGACAGAAAGATGGTTTTATACCCTGTGTGTGTTTGGAAGGTGAGGGGAATTCTGCAGATCATATGCAAATGGTCAACGTTACTGAAAAATAATAAAAGAATTCCCTTCTAGCATCATTACATTTAAAAGATGGAAGTGGGTTTTTATTAGTATTTCAATCTGATAGGCAGGAATTTCTTCTAGAAGTCATTTTGGGTCTGTCTGTCTTGTACCTCTTGTTCATATGTCCGTGGGGCTGGCAGTGGAAGGTAGGATGACAGGAGGAGTATGTGGGGCTTAGGGTAAAACAAAGGAAAGTCCTTCATCTTCTATCAAAAATACACGTTGGCTCCCCATACTGGTTCCATTTGAAAGTTACTCTTAAAGAAGCCAACAGAAAAGAAGCAGAACCTTTTAAACTTCATGGTTGCTTATGCCTTTAGAGATATGGATGGAGAGAAATTATTGAAGAGAACAGGGTGCAGATCCTTTAACAGCATTATAGCAAACTTTCATAAGAAGAGTTGGTGTATACCAGCTGTGGATTTGATACCTTATCCCTATGTATCTTTTCTTTTGCTACCAGTTGTTTTGGGGGTTTGTTGGTTGTGGTTTTGGTGTTTGTTTGGGGTTTTTTTATGTCTAATATCTACAAAAAGGTCTTAATGGGCCAGGCTGCAATATGAATGAATAGAGCTCTGTTAGGACTGACAAGTTAGTTTTTAAATTATTAGCATAAAGGCTGGGGGCGAGGATCTCATTTGTTCCAAAATAGTGGAATTAGAGGAGACCCTCTGAAAAAAAGAAGTGGCAAGAAAATAAACAATGATTTCATGATGAAGAGGCAGACTAATATGTAGGAGGGAAATCAAGAGAGCAAATCGCTTTAAAAACAGGCTTTCAGAATAAAACCTTGATTTATGTGTTTGAGTACAGCAGAAAAAAAACCATGAACACAGGAACAGAGGGAGACCCTAACGCAGGAAGCTGAAGATGTTGACTGTACTCAGAGAGTGATTTTTGGTAGAATTTTATCTTTAAAGTATACTAAAGGAATTGCTGTTTTGTATGAGTTCCTAGGGAAACGTTATCTGAAATTAAGAAACCAATTATGTTTGCTAATTCACTGCTATTAGGAAATCTGCTGTGTCCCATCATTCTTTATTTTCAGATTACCATTCCTTTGCATTTCTCTTGTGGTTTGCTGCTAGCAAGTTATCAGGATCACGATGAGAAGGTGTGCTGCTATTACACAGGGTGTTTAGCTTGGGGTCTCTACCTGCTTGTCTTGTAGAAAAGCCTAGTTGTAAATGTCAAAGTTTTGATGTTCTAAATGAAACAAACAAACAAACAAAAAAACCCCCGAAACCCAAATCAAAACGACACAAAAATCCACACAGCCACAACAAGCCACCATGAAATATGAGTGGGAAAGAATTCCTGCGTGTATTCTTCCTGTCCGTGTATTGAGAAGTTTCCCTTGGAGTTTTAGAAATTTCAGGGTAAATAATATGGGACCTCTGTCTTCTGGAGGTCATCAAGTAGTTCTCCTATCTCACAGAAGCCCAAGCACTTTTTGGTAAACTAGAAGATAAATCTATTATTCTTTTCACTTTCAGTAAGTGTTGTTCCAAATATTTTCAGGCTCAAAAGTATGCATACTCTTAAATGCAAAGCTGCAAAATGTACTTAAGAGATTAAAACTCTGAAATATTTCCGTATATTTAAACCTGGAGGTAGGTAGTTACTAATCAAAACCTGAAAGAAGCAAGCAATGCATCCAGGTGCTTGCTTCACTCTGACCGCTGCAGTATCAGCATGGAGACTAAAATCTCCCAGGTAAGTAACTTCATTCCTACGAGTAATATTCTAATAGTTTGAGCAGTTTTGTATTCAGACTTTGGTTATATTTCTTCTTACCAACATAGCACAAGCCTATTACGTTGTAATTGTTTGTACCAACAAGCTACTAATGAGGTTTCAAAGACGGTTGATATATGTGTTTCAGAGACCCATGTTTCCTCCTTCAGTGGCCAAAGCCCTGCTATGCAATTAGTGATCAATGGCAATTGCAAAATGCTTTAAATAAAAAAAAAAAAAAATGGGGGAGAATAATTTTAAAAAACCAAAACAAAACAAAAAAGGCGGCCAGGAGAAGCAACTGGAATATCACCTGTGTTGAAACCAACAGTAAAACCTTCATTAACTTCAGTGATGTTTCCTTGATAGGGTTTCTTTGATGTTCTCCTGGTACATCACAGTAGATCTCTATGTGTACACCCGGTACGCCTCTGAGTGGATTGCTAACTGTTATTACTATCAGCAAATGCCAATCCTTTAACAGCAAGGATGACGGCCAAGCCCCGGCACAGTAGTCTGGCCTGGGTTCTGCCCTACGAGGTGCTCAGTTCTCCGGCCCCAGTTTGGCAAAGCCCTGAGACACGGGGTGAGCTTGTCAGCGTGCCAGGACTCCCAGCCATCCTCTAAGTGCTTTACTGGAGTAGTGCCAACATGCTCCGTTCTTTGAACAATTGGGCTATGTACAGTAAACATAAATTTTACCCTATGGTTTCAGTGTTGATGCTGCCAAGTTCACCTCTTTATTTGTAGACTTGTGACTCCAATGATGTTATCAGTCTGCACGCAGAAAGAAGAAAAATCTTTAATTCTGGGAGAGCCTCAGAAAACAACGCAGCCAGATACATCTGTGTGCCATCGGCCTGTCCTGATTGTTTTTCAGGGGTACAGCATGTAGGTCCCTACCCAGGGAATAGCTGGTGAGTATAGTGATTATTTTTCAAAGAACTTTTTTAACTAACGAAATGGAGCAGTATTTTAAAATTGTTTCCAGTTTTCACAAGGGAAAAGCATTGCAGCAGAAAAAATTGCTTCACACTGCTGCTCGTTGCTGATCCCTGGCCAAAAGAAGTCACTCAGTATTGCATAGATGAGTGACTCTAAAATCTGTATCAGCTGAATCATATTTTTAATTTCTTTTTTTTAAGGCAGAGATCACACTGTACTTGTGGGATTGAGCTGGGAACAACTGCATTAAACTAACAAAATGAGACAGGTATGTAGCAGAACTGTCAGGAAGAGCTAGCATTGATCCAACCCAGTGTCTTATTAATGAAGGACTGTATTTATGGGGATACTGCTAAAGGTTTTTAAGGTGACGAACCATTTATGTAATTTTCTGTGATAAGCACTATATTTTGCAAGCTGTAACTGCTTGTGTTGAGTGTGCTCTTTGGATACCATCATTCAGGTATGTATGTGAGGCCTCTGAAAGACAGGTTAAACATCTCATCTTCAAAAATAATGATTTTATTTTTTTTTGTGAGTTGGTTTTAAAAGCTAATACAGAAACTACCAAGTGAAGCAATAGAAATATTTTCATGAATGTTGATTTGTTTGCAGCAGTGTCTGAGAGGTAAAACTGACCCCAGCACCTCTGATTAGAGTTTTCCTTCTGGCTCTGAATCAAGATAGTGACGAAATTTCACATTTTCAATAAGCCTGGCCAGTTTGTTTGTTTGTTCTTGTATGTATTACAGAATTGAGATCTTCAAGGTGAGGGAGAAAAAAAAAACATCTGAATATCAGTAAATAACAAGGAGAGGGAGAAAAAAAAATCTGAATATCGGTAAATAACAATGAAGCATGTAGGTAGTAAATAATAGCTACAAAACATAGGGCAGGACTTAAAAAGCAAGATCCACGTATTTGTGAGACCCCACTTGAGACTGATCACAAACAAGAACTCTTGCTGAGATCATTGTTAGGGATTTGAAGGCTAAAACCTCAACTCTTGCATTTTAACTTGTTTTGTTTCTTATATCCGATGGAAAACTTATAGGCAAGTCAGATGACTGAAGTTTTCCTCATATATATATATATATATATATATACTTCTTAAAATAGAAAAATACATGTAATGTTCTATCTCTGTTACTTATGTGTTATACTGCTGTTTCTCTCCAACAAACTTATTTCAGGTTATAATGATAGGTAGTGGTTTGAGGTGATCTCAGTTGAGTGTTATGATTAATAGTCTCTGTTCCCTTTGTGTCCTTCCCTTTTCAGTTTAAGTGTGGGGAGCAGAATAAAAAACTCCAAACATTAAATAAAGTGTTCCTTGTGAAAATTATGCAAATTGCAGTCGTCTGCTAAATTAATTAATTGCGTTCATCAGAATAGCATATGAAAAATGAAAGATATTTCCAAATGTTAAATAATGGCTGGATCATTCTGAAATTAAAAAAAATTAAACAGATACATGGTCATAGTCTGCTATTCACCCTGTGAAATTGCATTTGACCTCCATTTGGGTAATTGTATTACGCCTGCCTAAATTTCCATGCACAGTGATTTACAATTGAACATATTATTCTCCTCCTCCTATTCTACTGTACTGCATACTGCTGCAGTTTATTGCTATGTAGTTTATTTAGACGATGATCGTGTTTTAGTGTCTTGACTCCCATGGCTCCTATACAGTTGTCTTTGGCAAGTACATTTTCCATCCAGGTAATTAATACCATATAAACAAAAAATTATGTATCATATATATTCTGATGTACTTCAGACTTCTGATGGAAAAGAGAGATGAAACAAAATTATAGAACAAAAGGAAACTATTTCCCTTTGTTTTTTAGTGAAAACTGCTGGAGACTTTTCTAAGGATTTTTCCCAGAAACATCCCATGAACTACTTAGTCCCCTTTATCAGCAACAGAGGCAGTTTTCATGATGCTGGCCTATGGGTCTGAGCAGTGCCTAGCAAATATAAAGATATTGCTCACTGCCTGAACAGAAGCTCAGCAGTTATCTGACATCCGTCTTCAACCATTATTGCAAGTTTAAAGTCATTGAAGGGAGAGGTATTTTATTGTAGAGAAAGTAATGTATGTTCATTTTTTATTTTTAATCAGGCTTTAGCTCAGTAGCTTTGCAGTATAAGAAGAACTCATATCAGATGGGAATAACAGGCAGAGAGGCTAATTTAAGCCTAATAATTTGAATCCTAAATTTACTCCTGGTTAAGCATGTTGAAAAATGGATTGCTTTGGAATAGCTGAAGTACAATGTCATAGAATTGTTGCAAACAGACCTTTTCCCTCTCTGTAAAGAGTGCATTGTATTTTGCAAAAGGGTAAGAATTTGGTAAAAAGTGTGATTAACTTGGACCCACAAGCTCTGAACTGTACGTAATGCCTGTTCTAGCTGTACCTGGGTTGAACTGTAACATACTAAATAATGCATATTGGAAGTAAATGTTAGATCTGAGTGGCACTGGAACTCTGGAGACCAGCGAAAACAAAGAGAATCTTATTTCTTTTACTAGTAAATGTTTGGACATTAGTGGGACAGGGAAGAGTATTTCTGTTCTTGCAATACCTATGGAACCTGCGTACCGTGCTTTCTGTCAACCTGTTAAGTAACCCTTCCTGAAAGTATCTATACAAGGAGCAAGTAAGAACTAGTCTGAGTCTATCCCTCAAATCCAATTCAGGCATGAACATGTTCTGATATTTGAAGATGTCAGGAATCCTGATGTTTTCTGTTTGTCTACATCTCCTGCTTTAGTATTCTCTGCTTTCAGCAGGACTGATACAAAATGCCAAATTCTTGTTCCATTTACCAAAGGGACTTCAATCCTGGACTTGGATCCAATCATTTTTCAATGCAGGAATTGCATCATTCCCAAAATTTTGAACAGTTCCCACGAAACATATCCAACTCTTCTTTGGTTCCACTGTGATGGAGCACAGAGAAATTGTTCAGGCTGAAGGCCTACCTGAAAATGCAAACCTTGATACTTCAAAACCTGAAACGTGTCACTGGGAATTACAAAAGAAGTTAATGACATTCGATTTTGAACTAGACCTATTGTTTTAGCTAGAACATATAAGGTACATCCTAAATTCCTTAATTTACTCAATTATCTCCTAATTACAGTCTAATTAATTACTAATTTATCTTAATTTCCTCTGGTAATTTCCTTATTAATCCCTGCTTTACTATATTACATTTTTATCCTTCCTTCTTTAATTGGGAAACAGACTTTACAGTCTTTGCTATGACAAAAGGTATGTCTCTTACCTCTGTAAAACACAGCTAAATGTGACTTTGCATTTAGCATGCTTTCATTAGAAATTCGAATGACCATGCAATCCTTATTCTCACTGAGAGCACACAAAAACTTATGCTATACATTTCTCAAAATTTAAAAAAAAAAAATAAAAAAATGTAGTTATTGTGTGGAGACCAGTGTCCAGAGGTTTCTTCATGAAATAATAGTAATTTCAATGTTTAGGATCTCCCTCCTACTTACTTAGTTGTCATTCCTTCTGCATCTCAATTAAGCATATCTTTAGTGAGAGTAACTTTTTTTTTTTAATTTCCAAAAGCTCTGAAATCTGAATCTGCACATCCTCTATCCCCTATTTGCTCTTTTCTCTAGGCATTCTTTCAGAAATGTTGGTTAACTATCTCTAATTTTAAAAAAAAAAAAAAAAAAACAAAAAAAAAAAAAAAAAAACCAAAAAACCCAAAAAACACACACACAAAAAAAACACACAAAAAAAAAAAAAGACACCCAAAACCCCCCAATGAATAGGTATATATACACAATAGGGAAAGCCTATTCCAGAGCTTGAGTTTCCCCTTGCTTGAAAACTGACATTAATTAAAAGATCTAGGTTTTTCCTCTCTCATTGAAATAACTCAGGCTGGAGGCATAACTCTCAAATGCTTATATCTTGCATCCAAATTGGGGAAAAATATTTCTAAGTGAAGCAAGTGCACAGGTCAAATGGACTTTCACAATATAACTCAGCAACATTTTAATCAAAAGGATTCTGTTGTTAGCACAGATGGAGGCAAAGCAGTGGGAACATAAGCTGTCCAGCAGTAGCAGAGCCAGGAAAAGAGAGGTCCTCAATTCAACAGTGTTGGCAGAGTGTAGTTCCCTGTAATTGTGCAGCAAGTCTGATGTTGCATATGGAGATTAGTTGGAATTGGTTTATTGTTGTGGAAGTTTTGGGGTTTTTAGTAATACCTTTCGGAGTCCATAGCACAAAATTGTAAAATAAATAAATTTATTCTGCTGCTCAACCAGTCAGCAAAGGCAACACAGAAATGTTCCCTCTCTATATAGTATTATCAGCCATTACTGGTTTTAATCATATAGATCTAAGGTTGGAGAAGAAGCAAGGTTTAAGAGAAGAGCGCAAGGAGAGCTGAAGACGGTGTTGCATCTCTTCATTTGCAGTTTGTAGTGGTGTAATTGAAGGATAGTGTGTAACAACACCTACCAGAACCATAGGTTGCTGAGACACTTTTGCCTAGCTAGTGTCTGTGGTGTCCACTGCTACCAGTTGCTTGTTGTTGCTACCAGTTGCTTGTTGTTACTGCCCTGGATGCTGCCGTTTCCACCAGGGTTGGGGCATTAACCTGAGGGCAAAGTCTGCAGCCCCAGCTTACCCCACCAGAGATGATAGATTTAAGTTGAAATGCTCAACTACAAAGCAGCTCTGAAATGTTCTTCTGAGAAGATGATAACCTCTGGCAGAGGAGCAGTAACAAACAAGTCAGGCTGTGGCATCTCTAACAGCTACAGCTGTCTGCTAATTGATTGTGTTTCAGGCCTGTCAGTATGGCCCGAGGTAAATTAGGAAGGGAACAGGGCACCTTCAGCTGGTGGTTGGTCCCCTGGCCCTGATCCATGCCTTTTCCAGAGAGCAAGGCTGGGGCTTCTGCCGGCTTAAAGCTTCCAATAGCATTCTTCAAAAGATACATTTCTGCAGGCACCTAAACCCAGGATAAATTTTCTTTCCAGAAGTATAATTTAGACTAAAAATCTAAATACATAAAAGCTTGCAAAAGTGGTTGTGTTACCCATTATTCCTGGCATTTGTTTTAATTCAGTGATCATGTACTCCTAGTATTTCCCTATTCCTTTTGATCTTCAAGTGTAATTTTATTAGGAAACTGATTGCAGAATTAACATTTGCATTGAATTTTGCAATTACCTTTACATTAGAGGTTTGAGGTTGTTTGGGTAAGTCATTGTTCATTCACTCCATTAATAAGATTATCTGCTGCAGCTGCTAGGATTAAAATCTTTCTAAAATCTGGAAATGTGGATGTGATTTTTCTTGGTCTTCTCATCCAGGCTAGATAGAAATCACAGGGGTTTATTTTTGCTTCATAATATTTTGTAGCATAAACCAAGTGGTAGCGCATGACTAAAGAATTTAGAGAGTGAAGAGTGCTTGGCTTTCTTTTCTTTTCTGGTTGGTTTTTTTTTGGGTGGTTTTTGTTTGGGGTTGGGTTTTTTGTTTGGGGTTTTTTTTTTTGGGGGGGGGGGGGGGGGGGTGTTTGGTTGTTGTTTTTTTTTTTGAACATCAAGAGTGGTGTGTTTGTCTCCACAAAGCCAGCAGCAAACAGCCACATTCTGTGAAATCCAATCAAGTCCCTTTTACTCGGTGACTTCTGCTTTTGGGGATTGATTCTTGCTAACTTGCAAGTCTGAGTCCAGTTCAAGGGAGGAAGACTGGTGAGTGGAACAGAGGCTAATAAGCCACCTCCTCAATCATGAACAAGCATTTAAACTTATCGACATTGTGAGTATTGAAGGTCACAGGGCTGTAGGAGTCTGCCTTGTGTACTCAACAACTCAAGCTTCAAAAACGTCTCATCCCTTAAGTCACAGACTGCTTAACTTGTAGCACACGGAGGCCTGCAACAGAAACTAGACCCATGTATTTAGATAGCTAATTCACAGGAATTAAAAAGAAAAAACTTTGCACATAAATGTGTATGGAGGTACTTGCTGTTTCCAATTATACTGTATGTAGAATTAAAAAAATCAGAATGTATTCCCTTCGCTAAGACAACCAGGTATACCCACATACAAATTTTTGAAAGAAAACTTTAGAAAAGGAAAAAACAGATTCTCTTCAAGAACTTCAGTATTCCCTCTTACATGGCTTATTGATGGAGGAAGAGAAACATCAGTTAGCATATTAGTTAAGGCTTTCCCCCCACTTGAGGAATACAGTGCTTTAAAGTCACTTTGTTTTCTTTTGTGTTTTCCCCAAAGGCAGGAGACTTTTGGTGTCAGTAAAGGAGTCCTTGAATTATCCCCCTGGGCTATCTTTAAATCTAATCTTAGCCAAGCACTTACTAGTTTTATGATAAAGTCAGAGATTACGGGCCAAATTCTCTCTTCAGTTATTCCACTGAAACCCATTGAAATCAATGTGAGATTGGACTTGTGTAACGGGGAAGAATTTGGGCTACTGTCTGCAAGAGATAAGAACAGGGCCAATACTATAACAGCCTTTTTCAACAAAGGCAGATTCAGACAAACTTATGGTCACGTGCTGTCCTTGATGTGCTTAGAGAGCTTCAAGGGTTTGTGTTAGACGCATATTTAGAAAAATAACTTTTTTTCTACTTATTAGGTACAGAAGGAGCTTGAGTGGAAAGCTTTCCAAAACTTATTTAATTTTACACTTAAGCTTATGAAGCCCTACATAGGTGTGCAGCATTTTCAGTCACAGTGTGGCACAGTGCAAATGACCTTCCCAAGAAATAGTTGATATTATAGGTGATGAAGGAGCATAGACAGTAGGCTTTGCCGCATAGTGTTTCAGTCTCTCTTGTTGAAATAACATGATCCCATCTCTTCTCCCTTCCTTTTGCAGGCTTCAGTACAGCACTTACGAGAAATAGTAATACCTGGTGCTGTCATGAGTTTCAATCTCTAAATCAAAGCACTCGGAAGGGGTAAGTCTGGTTCTATGAAAGTAAGAACCTTACCGTAAACCACTAGGTTAGGTTGGCTGTGAAGATGAATAGAGAGAGTAAGTTCTCACAGTTCCAGGACCTTCTTTTAGTTGGGAGCTAGAGAGACAAGAAGAGTGGGTTTGGTCTGTGTTCATGCTAAGCAGCTCACCTGCTTCTTCATTGGATCCTTAAATTGAAGCATGGGGCATTTGTTTGAGTGTTTAGGCTTTTTGGACACAATCACGGTTAAAAGCGCTCTTCAGCACTTTTTTTAAAAGAGGACATTGCTCCCTTTATTCTTGAGTTCTTTTCATCCGTTTTTACAAGCAGTGCCTCAGACTTCCCCTTAAATCTACTTTCGTGGGTCAGCAGACCAGTGACCCTATTTTCTTGGTAGCAGTGACCGTAGGAGCAGCAAATTGGTCCATACTGGTACCTTCTAGCGTTGCCCTGCTGTGCTTTGGCACCGAGATGCCTGTGATGCTCTTCTGTAACTGATGTAGTCATATAGATATGTTCAAAATGGTGTAGCGTGGCTTTGTGCCAGCAAGCCGATATTTTGCATGTTAAAAGGAGCTGTTTTTTCAGTGGCAGGTGGAACAAGCTGTAGCATTGTATCCAAGGGAAAAAAAAAATAATTCATAAAGTATTTTAAGACTCTTGGATGAAAGGAGATTTATATAAATGTAAGGTAGTATTATTATAGTCATTTTATTAAATAACAATAGTAGGTGTCTTTCTTTAGGCATAAAATCTATGCACATGAAAAACAATAGTTGGCAGCCTGCAATAACAGCACAGTGTGCTGAAATGATGACAATAATTAATAGCTCTGGAACACCAACAGAAACCGCTGTATTGCGTGAGTACTGTGCCGTATGTGAACAGACTGCAACGGCTTTATCGAGGATTGTGAGGAAGTGTGTGAAACCAAGCTGCAACAGCATAAGAAAAATACAAAATAAAGTGAGCGGGCAAACTACAGCTGGGACTCCTAGAGAATAAATTGGATATATAGTAAAGCAGAACTTGTGTTGATCGGCAGCTGACACTAGCTCTTCCTTAAACTGGATGTTTGTTTAGGATTTTACTGTAGTGCTGAACACAGGATGGAAACCCAGGCGAGTCTGTCAATGAGAATCAGAGGTGGCAAACCTTTTGAAGGACCTGCCACCCTGAAGAGTTTGCTTCTTCCCATTGGTACAGATTTCGTTCTCTGAGATGGACCTAAAAATCCTCATGATAGCTTGACTCCTTTTGTTCATTTGTGCCTGTTTTCTTTATTTTTTTTTTTTAATTTGCCAGTGAATGCCTGGGTTTCTGTAGGGTATTGCTGAGTGTGAAAATGTTGCCTTATTTCCTTAAAGTGAAGCAAGCGTGTTCCCTAAAAACAGCAAAGATTTTGCTAGCAACAACAAAGCAAATGTGGGTAGATTTGGATGGAAAAGAATTCCACATGTAATATAATACTGAGTTTTCCACATTTATTTTTGTTCTTTATTGGAGAGAACACTGCAACACTACGTTCCAAATTTTCATGAAAACCCAGAAATAGAGCCCTAATTACATAGCCTGCTGATCAAGGCAATCATCTGGGTTTTGGGACACTTGAATACATGTTCCTTTCCAATTAGCACATTCCAGATGAGGTCCCAGTAGCTGGCCCGAAATCAGCTTGTTGTAGATTCCGTAAATATTTTTCTGTGCAAAGGGGAAAACCTCAGGTACTCGTGGGCAGTTGGTATCTTTGAATACCCTGTTAGTTATTACCCACTTGCTTAAGATGTACAGCACGTGAGTCTTTAATCTGAATCTGAGATCAAAGATGTCAATTTTGTCTTTTTTTTGGTTGGTTGGTGGTTTTTTTTTTTTACACAGCTTTGTATTGTTGAGTCTAAATACAGAGATTTGTCTGAAAAAAAACCCTCTATAATTTAAACTGTTAGCATGTTGTTATATGGTTGTGTTTCTTGATAGCGCTTGCTGTAATTTTTTTCTAATTCAGGTTTAATTTGACTGTTCAGCTTTTTGTAGTAGCTTTGTTCTGCATTAAAGACTTGACCAAAATCTGTACATGAATATGTTTGGCTTAAACCAATCAGTTTCCTGGTAACTGTAGAAATGGACATTTTTGTTGTAAACCTAGTGCTATATTAACCTTCTCTTATTATTAGAAAAGCACACACCAGAACATATTAGTTGCATATATTAGAAGTATGGTCAGATTCATAAAGTAAGAAAAACAGCACCACAAGAAAACTTGCATTCCTGCTGTCTGATTCCAGGAAATCCTGAAATTCACAGAAGCAAGAGGCTTGCAGCCGTGTCACAAGAACTAGCTGGAAGGCTATGCCTGCTGTAGAAGAATTCAGAGAGAAGGGTGAAAAAGTCATGCGTGTTTAAGAAGTATGCTAACAGAATATACGTATTTCCCATTTATCTGGAATAGCATATTTATTGTGCAAGTCGGAGGACTGCCTACATATTTTATTGCTGTGATTTAATTTTTTTCCTTTTTTTTTTTTTTTTTTTTTTTTTTTTTTTTTTTTGTTTTGGATCTCACTGCATAGGGTACATAAACAAGCTTTTCAAGAACAAGAGCAAATGAAAACTATGATTTTCCTTTTTCCATCTGCCCTAAGTGTTCTTAAGCCAACAAATAAAAATACGACTAGACATAATTTTTAAATACAACTCCAGGTAAAACTTAAAACTAAAAAGAGTCATTTTTCAACCCACAAAGCCTTTGGGAGACTCGGAAATGAGTGAAGATAAAAAAATATATATGTATGTATATACATAATTTTTTTTTGTGATGACAGCTTCTCCCAGAAAGAGTTCAAGTTAGATTTTCCTGTCTCGCTAAAATTTTACTTTCATGTTTTCCTGCATGTTTCTAGGCCACTGTTGCTATCAGTCCATTAGTCTTTGTTTCATGGTAGTAATTATATGCCCAAGCTCTTCAAGAATGAGTGTGCATCTAACAGTGGTGCTCATGCTGTGGGTGAATTAATTAAAGCACCAAGAAATTCATGCTCAGCAACGAGAACAATTGGCTTGATGCACTTTAATGTAGATTTACTCGCAAAGACCTAAGGGCATGTGAAGTAACTGCTGTGAGCATCTACCACATATTGGAGCATACTGTAATTTCTGTGTCTCTGTTCTGAACTTAGACTACTAGTCATACAGCAAGTGGCTCCTTCGCCCACATCTGTTCATCCTGTCTCATTAATGGTGAAGACAGCTGTCCCCATTATGCTTCAGTGGGGTGAAGTATAGTGAGAACAAATACCTGGAGAAGACATTATGTGTAGGAAAGAAGGGCAGGAAGGTATCCAGGAGCCTGGAACGGAGGTAATTCAGATGAAGCTCCTATCTGACAGCAGGACCTGGAGAAGTGTTACTGCCAAGCCATCTGGGATGGAAATTCGGTAATGAGAGGACACTACTACACCATTCCATCATCTGTGAAGATTTTCTGCAAATTGCAAGCTTGGATACATGAGAAAATCCAGAACTGTAGAACAGGAGCATGAGGACTGGATCGACAGCCTTTGTAAGAATTAAGCCCAATAAGAAATATTTACTGGCCATAATGCAATCAGATTTTAACAGCCTAATTGAGTTACCGATGAAATTTCAGAGGTTTCACTGCGAATAAACGTGGTATGTGTGTGTCACAGTTCATCCATTATTTAGCCAGTTATTCTTAGAAACCAGGTTTGCATGAGGTTACTGGGAGCCTGCCTGTGGACATGCGTAGGCAGAAGCAACTGATAGCAAGGGCCTGCTGCTGTCCTTAGGAATGTCAGTGAGTGTTGCAAAGTGATTTCGAAGAACAGGGATAGCATTTAGGTCCACTACGGCATATCCAAAAATAGAACAGATTGAATGCAAACCCATCAAATAAGTCTCTGTCTATACAGCGCCCATTATTGCTATTCATCGGCGTATGGTCCTATCACTTGTTTTCACGTGAGCTGCATTGCATTTCTTAATGTCGTTTTAAGAGTTTATTTGGTTAAAGCTATGCAACTTCCTCTATGGACGCTTTTATTAATTTAGTTCAAGATTCCATTGATTTAGTTTTATATGAGAAGAATCACTTCAAACTGATATGAATTGGGTTTAAATTGGATTATGATAGATCGCCCATAGACACTGTTGAGTCCACAAACTTTGGCAACCTAATAATAACTTCAAGCTTTCCTTCATTTTCCCTCTTTCAAGCTCCGCAATGTCAATTGTTTCTCGCCCCACTCATCTTGCAGCAAGAATTCCCACAGTGAATTAGAATTAAGTTCAGCATCTTTTTATGCCTAACCTTGTAAAACCGTAGACAATACTGCCTAAAAGCCAGAAGCATTGCACATATAATATAAAACTATTAAAATCTATCGGTTGCATTTAGTCTTCTAATACAGCTGGGGGACTTTCTGTTTTGTTTATATTGAGGATTTTTTTTCCCTATGTGCTATGTCTTTAGTAGGAAATTTTAAGAAAATTGATTCACCTTTGCAAATTCAGTTCTTCATAACCAAGCCTTCTGATTCAGCACTGTGCAGGTTTAGCGCAGCAACATGTACTGTGATGGAGTCACATAGCTCTGAGCTACTGTCACACTCTTCTTGTTCTAAAACTGGCCATTGGCCAAGCTGATTTGCTTTGTGAATTAGAGAAAATTAAAGCTTATTGCTCTAGTGGTGCTTATTGGCAAATAGGAGTTGCTGAAACTTAGGGACATCGCAGATATGTCCTTTTTTTTCCTGATTATGTTCTCTGCACTAGAGCCCAGAAAAAAGGGACATGGCACCACACCAATATTACTGCTCATTAGTGACAATCCTGTCCCTAGGTAAACTGTGCTACTGGCCATATCCACTGCTTGGCTTCAAAGCAGCTAAAATGGTGCTGTGGCTCTGTATTTAGTGGATTATGGCACAGCAGCGCTGCTGATTGTGTCCAGAAGGTTTCTGAGACCTGAAATACATTCCTTTATAAATATGTGAAAGATGAGATATTGGAAGAGAGATAACTGTTGCCTTGTAACCAGGTGGGCTGTAACCTATTGCAACAGAAGCAAAAGCACGGATATTTTATGCCTTTTGGTTTTGCCTTTCTCTTGCTGTTCTCCTGAGGGGAAACAAAACTGTGCACTAGCAAGCAGAAATGGCCAGTGTAGAGGAGAAGGTACAGGTGGATGAAGGTGGTAGGATAGTGGTAAGATAAGTGACAAGACAAAAGGAGGTGCAGTTGCAAACAGAAATCTCTGTCCTACAAATACTGATCCACGTGTATCTTCTTTTTCTGGTGGTTAGGCATCCCATTCCTGGAGAACGTGTAAGGCTAATGTCTAAAATATGATGGCAGTGAAACGATATCAGATTTGAAAAAGGCCATTTGTTCAAGGGAGCAGTCTGCCAATGTGCAATGGTAGAAAGCTAAATAATATGAAGTTATTATTGTTTAACATTGGACATCAAGATATGGCATTGTCAGACTGAGGGGCCTGAATGAGATCTATAATTACATTATGAACTAAATTATTCTAGCAGTTCTCAAGTAGTAGGGTTTCATTTTAGAAGGTAGTTTCCCTGTCACATGTGATATGAAAGAATTTGGAGGAATTATGATGTCTAGAAACATCTGAAAGAATTTGAATTAATGTGGGTTTTTTTTGTTTTGGTTTTTTTTTTTTGTCTGCACAACTGATATATCTGTAGCCTGTGACAGAAAAGCAGAAAGCAGACAAAATTACTAGAAGGTGATCTTGCAGGTTTTCTATCCAAGATGAGAAATAAGGATGGTATTTCCCCTAAAAATAATATTCCCTTTGAAAATTTTAGGCACATTTTGAGACTTATGAATTCAAAATAATTAAATTTTACGTTTCTGAAGGCATATCTGCATCCTTGTTGAATCATAACAAGGATCTGCATGCAGATCATGCCTTGTGTTAGTTCCACAACAGGTCAGATTAGATAGTCTTTTCTTGCTTCAAAAGTTCTATGATCCAAATCCAGTTTTTGAGCTTCGGAAGCATCTCAGATTTGCTTTTCATACGAAAATTATGTCTAATTTTTTCCCAGAGTAGTTACAGATGGTCTGCAATCAATGCCACTAGGATGGGATCAGGTTGCATCCAGTTCACTGAATTTAAACTGTTTCATTGGCTCTAGTTTCTTTGAAGACTACAGGAAGCGTTCATAAAAAATAACCAAAGTCTTAATTACTCTGTAAAAATGCACACCTGAACACAGTGTAGACTGTATTACCACAGAAAATAGAAATATGAACCCACTCCAGGGTTAGAACGTGACAGCTGGGGGTTCCAGCTAGGGATTGCCACTTAGCCCGTAAAAAAATTATACTCCTCGTAATACATCCTCAAATCCCACTTCCTGCTTTGGAGGCGCGTAGGCTATTTTTTAACTTATATTTTCCAGTTTTGCATGAAAAAAGAGTGAGATCTGGCAGTAGTACTGCTACAGTATCTTTCATTTGTCCCTAAGGTATTGGTGCTGCTTTCCTTGATGGATGGGAACACCTACTTTGCTTCTGAGGGTTGCAGCTGGAGCCAACATCACCCCAACAGAACTGCTAAATGATAGGGTTTTCTCTCCTTTAAGAGAAGCGCCCAGATGAAGATCTTGCGATATGTATTACTGAGTACCTCCGTTTTCTTCTGCGCCTGACAAGGTGAGCTCCTATTGCAGTATCTCTCTGATCCTGGTCTAGCACGTCTGGATGATCCAGAAAATTTCAGGAGCATTCAGGGCTGGGCATTAAGCTATCATCACAATTAAGTGCATTGTTTTTAAAAAAGATAGATAAGGTTTTGGGAGAGGCCACCCCTGATCCACGTGCTGCTTCCCCAGCTGTTGCCAAGACTCCATAAAGCTTTGGTGGTATTTCTTGGAGAATGTAGATGTTGCATTGGCACTGTGGCACTGCTGTTTATTTTCCTTATGCTTAGCAACTTCTTACTTGTCCATTCCTGAAAGTAAAGGGACATTTGTGTCTGGTATGTTTTTAAATGTCTTTTCTGGTACTGTAAACTTGGTTACCTAGCAAATGCAGAGAACGTGGGTCCTGATGTCTCTATGACCCACCTGAATGACACTTTAGCTTCACATAGACAATTGCTGGAGCTACTGTGCTGGTGAAGTGGTGAAATGAGGCTGCATCCACGTCGGGTACTATTTTCAAAGTGCTCGTCCATAAGAGGAGCCTTAAACCCTAAGGACAGCATGCTCTGTGCATTACTTATGTATCATAATTGAATGTGAGGGAATTGAAGAGGCAGAACTATGAGTCCTGAAGGCTGCTACTTTACAACATAATGATGAAGCTTAGTGCTCCAGCTTATATGAACAGTTAAATTGAAATATTTTGGTCCTACATCTTCATGGTGATATATCAAATACGATATTATTTTACATAACTTCAAGTAGTAAACTTTATTATGATTATAAATGATAGACATTAATGGATCATTAATCCATATAATAATACTGCATTTTCATAACACAATTTCAATTCATTTCAAATTCTCCCCAAGAACCTTTCTGACACCCTTTACCAGAAAATGACTTCATTTTATTTATCCCTAATCATTCCACACTTCCTTGGTTCCACTAATTACTGCTTCAATTCCTGACTGTTTGTTCAGATCACCTTTAACCATAATTCCCATAAATTAAAATACAGCACCAGCTTGTCAGGCTTCAGATGAATGTCGAAGCGTATTAACCAAAATATATACTATAAGATAATGTCCAGGAAGGCTCCACGCATGAATCACGTGATGATATTCTATAGAATATGGTTACATTTATTGCTGTGCCATGTATAATCACTCAGGCTGCTTTTTACTGTCTTAAGTAATCAGTCAATTAATTCTTATCTCCAGATAGCCTGAGATCTGCAGTTAATGATTCTTCTCTTTTGCTGAGTTTTGGCCACTTGATTTCTCTAAGCATGACCTCATCAAGTGCTGATCATTTGAGTTCTGAAGTCATAAACTGACACGAAGGTCATTGGCTGAAAAAATAATAAATGAGCTTGTACAATTTGATCCACTATTTTTGAAAGCAGCATCCTGGTCTTAGGAGAAAGAAAACACCCTAAGCGCCAAGCGCTTGTTATTTACCTTTGCATGTACTGTGCAAGTTCTAATGGAGAAGTCCATGGGTGGTTGTTATCAGTTGGTCAGTTTCCACGAAAATCAGGAAACTGAGCTCAATTTATACCTAATGCAACAAAACTTCTCTGTATGGAATGAGTAAATTAGCATAGGTTCAAATCTCAAAGATCAAGATCCTGAAATATGTTGCATTCATTTGTAAACTAGATTAGCATATTGGATCTAGAGTGGTGTAATAAGGGCTCAAAACTGTCTGAGTGAATTTGGAAAAAGTCTTAATTATGAGTCTTTCAAACTCAGGTCTTTTTTCCTGGTTGAGTAGTCTGAAAATGTGTACATATGTGTTTTGTTTATTAACTTGGAATAAAGAATACAGTGGAATAGATGACGAACTTGTGCAGCCATGTTTGGGAAGTTATATTTGATAAGTATAAACCAACATTTTCATTGTTCAGATTCTTTTTACCTTTCTGTACGCCTATTCCTAAACACACTTAAGCAGTTACATCGCTTATTGTTGCCTCCGCTACATCCCAACCTCCCGAACCAGTTGTACTTCTGGGTGGCTCTTCTTAGCTCAGAGATTTATATTTGGTAGAGAATCAGTGTATTACTTGCCTTACCTCTGTTCACGTACGCTGCTGAAGTCTGACTAGGATCAGGAGCGGGATGTTCCCTTGAGTTCTGCTCGTGCTCCTGCTTGTCTCAAGCTCCCACTTGTGAAACGAGGACTGCCTACTTACAGATTAAAGTCCTTCGTATCTATCATACTCTGAAATACTGTTCGTAAAGCTATCTGGAGATTTATTCTGACTACTTCAGTAAGTGTAGAAATTATGCAGAACTACAGCAGTCACCCATTAGGAACCACGTAAACAGACATCAACAAACTCGCAGTAATTGAACAAAAGCTGTATATGGAACAACATGTAAGCAGTTTTATGATTTCTGTAGGTGAGGCTGTCAAGAAATGGATTTTCCTTTTTTAAGCTAGAGGTTTAAAGACTTTTAATGCTTCTGGATCCAAAAAGTTTGTCAAACCTGGCTTCGCAGCCAGTTTAGGGGAGATTTGAATTAAAAATATCGAGATTCTCTTGTCATTGCATTTTAGTAGAACTAATGCATTCTTGCAAAGTGCATCTTACTTCTTTAACTTTGAAAATTAATTAGTAAATTGACCTAATAGCTCAGGACAAACTGCCAGCTCTGCAATGAGATCAAATAGTGATGAACAGGAGTAATCTGAACCGGTATATTCTAATCATTTGATTTTGAATTACGATCTGGTGTTCCGAAAGCAGCTATGTGAGAGCCATTTGAGTTTGCTTAGCTGAATTATTTTTTATAATTACTGTGGAGCTCTGATTTAATGAGGGTTTTGTTGCACTTTTTTCATCAGGCTTCTGTTCACTTTCAAACCTCTTATTTGATTTTTTTTTCTTTCAGAATTTTCTTTGAATACTCCAAGTTTACTTCAGTATTTTCCAGCCAGATATCCTGTGAGATTCACTTTTGAGCCTCTTTGGTGTTAGCTGATTCTTGACAATACAGAAAGTATTTCAAATATATATGGAAATGCTTTGATATTTTCCTGCTGTTTCTCAGAAAATTTTTTTGCTTTTACAGAGGTGTTTTTTCCTTGATCTTCACATTCTGATTGGCAACACTTTTTTAAAAAAATAATTTTTCCCCCCCCTTACTATATAAAAATAATCTGAATAATTATCATGCTTCTTCAGGTATTGTTGCGCTTTAAAAAATGCTTATCCAGAAAATATCTGCATTTACTTTTTTCTGTTGGTTCTGAAGAAAGATGATCATGAATCTGTTACTGGATTTCCCAAGGCTTGTCTTGGAATTAAGACACTATTTGCTTCTAAACTTTATCTAAGATCCAAGGAAAAAAGCACTTGATAGAAATCTCTTTAAGATACCAGTTCAAAATTCATATGAATCCAAAACTGATGCTACTTTGAATTCATCCTGTGACTTTCCCCTTCCTTGGAACTGGACATGTGTAGAAATGATAAATAAGTCTGCAACTGGTTTCATTATTGGTCCAGCTGATGTATGAATCATTTTCATAGAAATAGGACAAAGCTCATGAAGTATTTGTTGTCTTTGATTTTCCCTGTTCAGACACTTTTATTCAGGCACCTAACTCAAGGAGCAGGAGAAAGAATGGGATGTGGAGGCCACGTACATATATTTATTATACTTAGTACAAATGATTTAGGCTCTGTCCCTATGAACAATCATCTATAATATTCCAAAATTTTTCCTTTGTGGACTGTTTACTTGATTCTGCTACTTTTTAGCTTCTGGTGTGTAAAGAATGCAGTATGTAAGGTGGGTAATGCTGCTTTATCTAAAAATAAAGATTTATGAAGGCATTTCTGGGAATGAACAATGTCATTGTTCAATGATAAAGCTCTAATTGCAGAATTCAGTGAATGTTTTACAGTGATTAATTTATTTACTATAGCTACTTTCTTGTTCTGCAAGCAGAACAAGAATAAAATGTCACTACATTATATTGTAAACTAAAACACAATCTTTACAATTGAAATGCTAAATGATAGAATAACTCTAAGAGCGAGACATAAGGAAGTCTGGAAACCAGGATTTGTTTGTGGGCTTTTTTCTGCCTTTTAAAATTCTAATGTATGGTTTTTTCATGGGCACTATAAAATAAGCTGGTTTTAGGACATCTCTGAATAGGAGTGAAGTCATTTGACATAATAGCAAATACCTCTGCAAGTCTTCAAGCTGTTCTGCTCAATATACGGTGTTGTAATTTTGCCACACAGGGTACACAAGGAAATGATAAAAAGAAAGCTGAATTATGATGTGGTGATACCATAAATGGACTATGATTTTACAATGGATATGTTTTTCTGAATATGAAAAGAATAGAAATGTTATGAAATCTGTTTGGGTATTTTTGCAAACCATCATATTAAAATTTTATTACACGTCAGAAGAAAAATAAGAAGAGTACAAGGAGTCTGGCAAAGAACATTTACCAAAAGTTATCCAAACACTGTATTTTACAGTTCTATGCTTTAAAGGCTCATCAGTGCCTATTTCTTCTTGTCTTATGCAGCTGCAGAAGTAATTTTTGTAGTTGTATTTAAAATTCAAATATTGAAAATAAGCCTGTAAAGATCAATAAAGACCTAAATTATTCAGTACCAGGCAGAACAAAACATTTTGTTCCACCTTTTTTTGTTATTAAATATTGAAATAAAGCCTCTGAGTATTTCTTAAGTAGAGGAGTATTTTAGCATCTTTATTAGAAAAAAAAAAAAAAAGGCTGATTCTAAAATCCACCTAGAAGTGAATGACTGTATTTTTTTAAAATGTTCTTCTTTCTTTAAATTGTAAGAATTACGTGCTAAAGTTCTCATGTAAGTCAAGGGGCAGATGTTTGTTATTAATTAACCTTTTGCTGTTACCCAGTCTTCACTTCCTCTGAATTTTTACCAGCCACAAGATTTTAGGAGGAACTAAAAAACCATTGTTTTGATTGAAGAAGAGCAGCTTTTTTTTTTTTTTAAATCAAAGTAAGCCTCCTTAAAATAGATTTGATTGGAGAATATTTGCTTTTGCAAAGCAACTCAAAAAACATTGGCTTTCTGCCTGTAATCCATTTTGTTCTGTCTCTGTAAATAACATTTTCATATAGCATTAACAATCCATTTCCTTTCCTCTATGATGATAAATAGTCTTCATGTCTGTATTTGGTCTTTAAAAAAAAAAAAGAAGTGCTAAAGTACTGCAGACACATAAGACTTGTACATGCTGGGTCTTTCAATATAGATACCACTGAAGCCTAGCAGATTTCTTAGGTCTTAATAGTTCTTTGGTTGTCTCATATGAATTCAGACCTCTGACAGGCTTTGCCTTTGCAAAGTGCACTACAAGGGTACCAGTTTCTGGGGTTATAAGGCTGTTCCAGCCTTCATAAATTGTAGCATTTTCTGTTGTTTCAGTTAAGTCTTTTTTGTTGTTTTTTCTCTTTTTTTTTTTTCTATTGATGTAGAGAAATGAAGAACAGAGAACTTTCAGTTTTCTGTTCATGTGATCGTTGAGTGCTTTATGCGAAGCCTCATATAAAATTAACAGAATTTAGAGAGGAGAGTAGAGAACATGAATATTCCAGTGGTTGGAAGAGAGATACTGAGACAGAAAGCAGTCCATTTTTAATTTTTCAATGAGCTTTTAACATATGCTGAGTCTTGCACCGTGTAATACAGTAGTGGCTAGGGTAGGGATATCCCTGTATTTCTTTTCTTTCAAATTCTGATCGCCAACTTACAAGTGAAAATCAAGACCAGGATCAGATATGGCATCAGTCAGTAGCCCACACCAGTTAGCAAACTTCTCTTTCACGACTGATCTATCAGCAGAGGTGTAATACTGAGATTTCTGTTGATTTGTCTTCGGTCAATGGGGGTCCACAGCACAGTGTGACGTTGCCGCCTCTCCAGGAGAAGGCAGCTTGCCATCGATGACAGTGAATTGTGTAGTAAGGTGATGGATACCACCGCATGGAGCACAAACCAGCAGCTAGGTGAAAGGCACAAAAACAACCTGGTCCACACAGCAAGAAATAATGTGGTAAGGCTCATGCTGTTTAAGGATGTGGATCGTCATGCGGTTTTGTGAAGGTGTTTGGTGGAAGACGGCTGTCCTGATTTCAGCTGGGATAGAGTTAATCTTCTTCTTAGTAGCTAGTACAGTGCTGTGTTTGGGCTGTGATGTGAGAACAATGTTGATAGGACACTGATGTTTTTAGATGTTTCTGGGTGATGATTGTATTAAATCAAGGACTTTTCCATTCCTTGGGCCCTGACAGCAAGAGAGCTGGGGGGCACGGGAAATTGGGAAGGGACACAGCCAGGGCAGGTGACCTAAGCTAGCCAAAGAGGTATTCCATACTATGGGACGTCATGCTGAGTATATAACTGGGGGAAGAAGAAGGAATGGGGGGACATTTGGCATTATGGCGTGTGTCTTCCCGACTACCTGTTACGTGTGACAGAGCCCTGATTCCCAGGGGATAGCTTGGTTGCCAGCCGGGGTTAAACCACAACAGCGGTATCGTCAGGTGCCAATGAAAGCATGCGTGCTCTGACCACCTAGTAGATGGGGAACAAGTAGGTGATGGCCATGAAAAGGCAAGTTGGTAATAACTGTTGTGATGGTGGTGGAGCTAGAAGGCGGTCACCCAGTAAAGACAGCCCCCAAGAAGGAAGTTGCATGCGTCACTCTATCCCTTACCTGCTGCCAGGCAGACAATGAGGCTCCAGTGAAGCAATCATTACAAGGCTAATTGTGTAACATGCAGCATTATGGGGGGCACAACCCCAGTCTTTTCCTTGCTCATTGCTCAGCCAATGGGAGATTTTCCTCCTCCCTCTGCTTGTGAGGCAGTTATGTTAGTACAATGCAGCTTTCAATGTTGCAAAGATGACTTTGCTTGAGTGAAACTGTATTTTTCATGATGTAGAGGTTGAATACAGTTATGCTTTTCTTCCCTCGTAGCACACGTGGTGAGTTAGGAGCTGCATGTGATGCTTTCTGCATAACCTTGTGTACTACAGAAGATGCGACCCGCCGTTTTGAAAGGTTTACTTCTAGCAGCTTGCAGCAAACTCATGTCATGGCTGCTGCTTTTCCAGTCATTAAAGTGCAGTCATCTTGGTGATGGCTTTTTCTCACATAGACAGGCCCCACCATGTGCTGAAGTAACAAACTATACCTGATTTTTATCAAGACAGGTAATTTCTGAAATTTGCAAGGTTGGTGCTTGTTCGTTTTCCCTTTCTAGCAATGGATGGGGGTGTACGAATTCAGATGTTTCTAGCCTTGGAGAAGGAGGAAAATTGTGACCATTCCTAATTAAGTTTAGTATTTCTATCAGAAGATGTAAGAAGGAAAAAAGTGAGTGGGGAAGTTACACAAGCGACTTAAATTGCCTTCTGCATTTCTGTTCTAAAAGATGAATTTGAGCCTTAAATATATTATACATCTCAAAACTGCAATGGACTCTTCGGGTGTCCCCATTTGCACTAATACCACTTTGAAAATGTGTCTTAGCATTAATTTATTGTTTGACTACTTTACCATGACTTCATGCTTTCTGTATGGGGGGGTGTACCACTGAATGTGTTGATCTGAAAGTTAGTGCCAACTTGTCACCTAAATAGTAGCTAGTTCTTTCAATGTTGTGCTATTAAAAAAGCACGGGGCTTTTATTTTGGGTTTTTTTTTTTTTTTTTTCCCTATTTCTTAGTATTATGATTCTCACCTCTTGGCTTAATCCTTGTCAGGTATACCCATAAGCTGTTTCTGACCTCTTGCAATTAATGAGAAGGGGGAAAAGAGCTTAAATATGAATGGATGTGACATTTATCCATGCGGAAAGTTCTGGCATTGTAAAGAAGGCTCTATACAGGTCTTCCTAACAGCTTTAATGAAACTTCCAGGCCTCCTTCTTATCTATGCTTATGGAGGTATGGGATAATTTTTTTTTTTTTTTTTGTTTCCCTGTTTAGTCTGGAAGTGCTAACTGATGGATAAATAGGTTTATGTTGTATTATTTATTTGGAAAATATGCTGCTAGTTTCTGCAGCAGCTTGAAGATCTGAAAAGGTGAATGAACTTCAAATACTTAAAATCCAGCACCACAACAAATAGTGTATATTGCAAACTCCAGCAATACTGAGAAGAAACATGTTGTGGACATTTATCAAGTCTAATGCTTAGAGGAGAAAGGAAAAGATACTATCAGTGTCTGCTAGGAGGAAGGAAGGAATTCAGTTAGTACATGGACATTGAAAGCAACAAAATTTTTATAGGCATATGAGAGCCGAGGGAGTATATTAACTTAGTGTGGACCCGGCTGCAATATATCCACCTTTTCCCATACGAGAAGGTACGTTTGCAGATGTAACCGATATTTCTTAAATGCCAAACTTTGCTGGCTTGCAAATTGCAAGATGTTCATCATTTATCATACCTTTTAGACCACTCTTGTGGCCTGTCACTATAGCAACTCTGTTGGCTTCTACAGCAACACCTGGTCCTATCAGTAGCTTTACCCTGTTGAAGTTTCTTCATAAATAATCCATGTGCAAGTGAATGTAGCTGTCATGTTAATTTGTGGCTAACCTGGTTCTGGCAAGTTTATAATTATATTTATGAAGCAAATAAGCAGATTGTTTGCTCTTTCTTCAGCATTGACTTAACACAAACTGACAGAAACAAATAAAAGAAGCTTTACTAATCACAGTCAAAGTAAAAAAAAAAAATGTCATAAGGATGTTCTAGTTACTATCTCAGAAATACATTCCTAACTCTGTCCTACTGTCTGACCTCTAGTTAATAGACATAGTGGTACTATTTACAAAATGTGTTTACCTTCACAGTAAATACCATATACAACCTTTGGTTGTTTAATTCCCTTCCTCCTCCACTTCCTTCCTTCAACTCTTTTCTAATCGTCTCCCTACCAGAGTCTTGCCCCCATCCCTTAAAGTTGGGGATAGCATCCACGGGCAGCAAAATAACTTTTATGTTTAAAAATATTACCTTAAACGTAGAAGGATATGGTTAATTTAAGTTTGTGTTCACAACTCAAACAAAATGTGGATAATGGTAGACTGAGGGTTTGCATCTGCTTTGAATTCCAGTTTCTCATCTCCAGATTTGGTCTTAATTTTGTGGCAGACCTTTTGATACGTATGTCCAAGAATTGCTAGATTTCAAAAGAGTGAAAAATTATAAATTGTGTTAATGCTTTTTCATTGTTCTTGATAGCTGACTATATGGGTGGGAGGTAGCTGGAGCAGTAGAAGTCAGCGATTCTACCTTTCTGTTGCTTCAACAGAAAGTCTGACTAGAAAATACAATATTGCTGGTATAATATAGTAGCAAATAATCTTAGACTGAAAATAAGATGTTTGAGAAACTGTAAGGGAAAAGTGTGCCCACAGGATATAATATCCTCTGGAATTTCTCCTTATACATCACCATTCAGGTCTGATGAAAACTTTCTGATTACTTTCAGAGAACTAGATTGTTATCTCTTCAGCCAAGATAAATAGCTAAGTTCACAAAATACTGACTGTCATCAGCGGGCGCTGCCATTTGGCACTGAAAAAGATATGCAGATGACATAATTATAGTTCCTTGTCTCTCTGCTTGTTTGACAAAATGACTAAACTATTAGTAAATTTTGTGGATTTTGTTTCTGTTTATACAGATATTCTGCACTATATTTATCTCTCTGGCAACTGAGATCAGCTTATTTTATCTGTTAAAGGATTACTAAGGTATATGTCTAATTTATTTGAGATTCTAATTTTACTATTTCTGGTATTACAGGAGACCTTCATTAATTTAGAGCAATGCAACACTTCCTTTAGTTCACATCATTCAGAGCAATTTCTCAGTTCATAATTATACCATTCTGCCAATTATTCTTTCTTCCATTCTCTGAAAAGACTTGCTTAAATATAGTATGTGTGACATGACTCACGAAATCAAAGTAACCAAATCAACTGAAATCAAAGTAAACCTTTTTTTCAGGAGTTAAATGAAGTTGGTCTGTATAACACAGCTACAACCCATGTTGTAGGATTGTTGCTGTAGAAAATTAGCTGCTTCAGTGTGCTGCCTCTTTTACAAATGCCAGTTCAGTTAAGAATGCCTGTGAGTTTATATCTGTGTATATAATTCATAGAGGAATTGCATCTGGAGATGCTGCTTACTGAAATAGCTGACCTGCTTTTATCCCCTGAAGGATATTCGTTCAACACATCCCCTGAAAAAAAGGATTTGCTACCTCATCGTAGTGTAATACTTAACAACAACGAAACACATGCATAAAATCTTGTTGAACTGAACGAGGCCATTAATGCAGGAGCAGTGAGTGAGAATGTAATAGAGAATGAGAGACAGAGAAAAGAACCCCCTTGTCAGCTTCTTCCCCGCAATACGTGGGTGAGTCAGAGAGGACAGTCTGCCTCTGTCACAGGAGTGCAAAGCCCAGCTGGTGACTCTGACCTTACTACTGCCAGTGTGTATAAGGAGAGGGCAATCCCTATAAACTGTCTATCTCGTTAGCGTTTTGAAAGAGCTCCTTTCTGACAGCTGAAGGGAATTATGAATATGGGTGATGCAGTACAGTTTTAGGTATTGATACATGTACAGGTGTGGGAAGTTCTTGTCTGAGCAGCTTGTTATGTGAAAATAAAGAAATTAGACCCGCACAACTTTGAAAGATGTATCAGATTGAATAATCTCGCATGCATTTGATATCAGTTCAATAATTCACTGACCAAAAATGTAATTACCACTGCGCCTATCTTTCAGATCAGGTTACTATATGATCCTAAACTATCGTTCAAAACAGGATCCTTAAGGTATGGCATGGAAGCACTCTGCGATCTACGTGGGACAGGGTCCTAGTAGAGCCAGCGTAAAGATTTGCTCTTGGTCAAACTAGTAGTGCCATTGATTTCAGAAAAGAAACATCATGCAGTTCTCTGCTCTTCCCAGGCTCAGTGCCTGGTGGGGAACGAGAGGCAGTATGCCTGCTCCTTTGGCTGTGCACAGTTTCTGCTTGAAGTGTCTTGGGTTGTTCTTTCAGGAGACTGACTTGTGGAGTGAGTCATAAGGGTAGAGGTGCTGAGAACTTAGAAATCATCTACAAAAGGAAGAAATAAGAAATAATTATGCCTGTACTTTAGTCTTTACAGTGCACTGTAAATCTTCAACGTTTGGCAGTGAAAGGAGCTGAAGTGTATCACTAAAGTCTATCATAACCAGCTAAATTATTTTGCATACTTGGAATGTTTTTCAGGGCAAATGAAGGTCAAGAAATGGATAAGGAGGGAATGATGTATCTCCAGAGTCACTATTAGGAATAATTTGGTTCAGATTTTACTCAAAATTCCTCTCACTTGTGTCTATGCAGAAATGGTAACATTTCTCATGATTATTTTTAAGAAGATTGCAACATTTTAAAATCTTACATAGACTTTCTGGTATGACTCATCTCGTTGTCCACAGTAGGACTGCTCATGTAAAAAAGTGAATGAGATTATTTGGTTATCTTTTGATTTCTTGCTTTGTCTACTCTAATATTATTTATCAGTAAGAATCAAAATTTCTGGAGTCTTTCCAGTTTCTTCTTAACTACTGTTAATCATTTTTAGATTCAGGTTTGGAAAAGCCCATATACAGGCGTGCTCATCCCTGATTCCTTTTTCTTCCAAAGGTAGGAAAGGTATAGAAATGACATGGTGGTTATATGAGAGAAAAGGGGTGGCTTTAAAAAGCAGGGAAGGCTTTGGATGAATATGGTTTTTGACTACAAATATGACTCAGCAATTAAATTTGATCTGATGATGAAAAAAAACATCAATAACAAAACCCAAATAAATTACCTGCTCCAATAGGGAGCAACCCTCCCCATTGTATCTGAAGTGTCAGAGGATGATTTGCCACTTCGTTACACACAAGCAGCTTTCTAAACTTTAAGACTTTTAAATAGCAGGTGCAGATAAGTGAGTCACAACAAATCTTACTATCACTTCATGGAGTTACTACACATTTCTGAATTTATAGCTGCTTGGGATGGAAAAAAAAAAAAAGGAAGGAATTTAAAATAATTTTTTAGATTAATTAACTTGGTATTCTGATGTTCTTGGTATAGTGTCAGTAATTCTACTTTGATATGGAGCTGAACAATGGCATGCTTATATTTTACTGGAACAGCAGAAACTTAATTCTAATTGTTAGCAATTAAGCTACAGCAGTTTCACAAATATTTCTTAGCTTGTAAAAATACTAAGTTTCTATTTGTGTCCCTTTGAATTTGCAGGATACATTGTACTTGTTTTCTTCAAATGATTTTCTTCAAACTCTATCCAAAGTTACTTTTTAAAGGTTATTTATCTTTTCTCTTTCCTTTAGTTAGCAGGAAAATGTTGCACAGTGACCAGGTGGTCTCAAATCTCAAAGCTTTTCCCACCATTTGATCAAAATAGGTTTTAGGTGGAGAACTGCTATTTGAGGTTATGATTCTTAGGTGGTTAGTAAGCCGATTTAAGGTAGCTAATACCTTTCATCACTGAAATAAGAAAGCCTGTGGGATTGGAGAACTGGATAACTTTAAATCTCAGTTTAAGTAGGAAAGTTTGAGGGAACATCTGAAATAATAGCAAATGCTCCACCCCAAATATTCTCAGCACAAAGCACAACATATTTTGATCAGAGAGTATCTAATGTGATGTTTGCAAGCTTCATAAAATATACATATCCTTCCCTGTCTGATCTTAAAACATTTAGGCTGTAAAGAAATTATTATGAAGTGTCTCATGTTTATGTGGTTTTGCTCTTTTTATTGCATTTTTAGATAGGAAAGATAATAAAAGGACCTTGCAAAGAGAGAAAGCAAGTTCTTTGTTATAAAATGAAAATGAATACTACCCCCCCCCCCCAAAAAAAAAAAAAAAATAGTATAGAGGAGCCTTAAATACTTCTATAGGAATGGTTGTATCTACAGTAAACCTCAAACTAGGTATTTTACACCTAGGTGCAAATAGGAGTCTAATCCAGATTTATTAACAGATTTGCAGTTTCATTGTGTAGACACCTGGGTTCACTTCCTCTGGAAATCAAGGAGTGTGAAGATGATGCACAGCCACATCCTGACCCACCATGTGCAGACTGGAGGAAGCCTAGCACGTACTCGCGCCTAGAAATGGTAAGATGCCCCAGTTTCAGATGTATCCAGTGCCCATTAATTTACGCTCTTTCCCTGCAAGGTAGGTCAGCCCACAGAGCTGCTCTCCATTAATTAGGCAGCATGGCTACATGCGAGTCCTAAACTAGAAGTGATGCTACTTTCAAAGGGATACCCACAGCAGAAAAAGGATGGAAACAGCATTAAGTGAAATATCTGTGTCAAAAATACTGAACTCCAAATGTGTCACCCATGCTAAAGCTGGCAGCGCAGCTCTGCACCTTCTGCTGCAGGGAGGGCGATCAAAACAGGAGGGAAGCAATAGGAGCAGTCTGTATGGGAAGGGGCAGCATCCAGGTCTAGCAGCACTAAGAGGTGAAAAACAACTGTTTGCGTCAGTCTGCAGGTGCAGCCAACTGTAGGAACAGGGAAGAGGCGTTCAGCTAATCTGAGTGTAGCAGGGAAGAGGGACAGGGCACTTGGCTTCTCTGTTAGCCCTGCATATGGCCATTTGCTGGCCCTCAAGGTGTTGCGTGGTTTTAGCCATCTTTTCTCCCACTGTAGTATGTGGCATGCTGTGGCTCGCTGCCAGCAGGCGCTAGGTCCTAATAAATTCTCTTTGAGATCCACTTATGGAATCAAGTCCCACTTCACTGAGCCTGCAGCCTTGGCAGTGACCCCCTTGGTGCACTGGCTCCTTACAGCATCACACGGCAGCGGTGGTGGTGCTGTGGCATGATACAGAGCTAGCTCTGGAAATTGTGGGGTGTTTTGGAAGAGGGATGTCTGCAAAAAGGTGCAATGATGTGAACCTGAGTAACAAAATCAGGAATGACGGTAATAGAGTATCATTTCTATTTATAAAGGGCCTCTGCTTTGCTTCAAACATTCTAATAACCAGATTTCTTGGCTTCCTGCTTTTATTTAGGCTTATCTGTCCTGACCGTCTGGTTTTATTTGTTCTGCAACACCTTTCTGTTGCCTCCAAGTAATTTTTCAACCTATTAAGTAGTTTAATTTTGAGAGAAGAATGTTTTTCAGACCTCTCAGAGGTTTGAACTGCCTACAGGTTCCAATGGCTGTCTTGAAGGAGGATGTTATGTTGGTGATGAGAGTTAGGGGGAAAAACAAGGGGAGCTTGAGCTGATCTGTTTTGTCGATGTTACTCAAAATATTTGTAGCTAAAAATCAGTCATGGCTGTTTCTTCTTCTCTCCTAATAGGCTTTGGAGGGAAATGGGCCGGGGATAGGAGAGCAGTAGGAGGGGTTTAGAGGATACGGAGGAAGGACTTAATATTGCAAAAATGAGAAAGGAAAATATTGGAATGCACAGGAAAGGACTAGAGTTACTATAGAGAGGGACAGGGGCTAAAAGGATGTAAGTCATAAAGCTATCGGAAGAACTTTGTTAGCCATAGTCCTTATGAAAGAATTAATTTAAAGGTAGAAATATTCTGAAGTCTCAGATCTTTTCATTAATCTCCAGGTTAGCACTTTAAAACTATTTGCTATAAATTCAGCACTTGATAGCTTTCTCCCATTGGTGCAAGACTTCCATGTATTAGATTTTACAACTTTTTTTTTTTTCTTTTTCCTACAGAATTAGCACCAAGTAGCTATATGCCACATGCATGTTTCTCTATTATAGGCAAACCCCAGGAAGCTCATTAAGTTTTCTTTATGGCTCCTATGCACTGCTGGAACCATACCTAAGTGGAGTGTTTGACTGTCAGTGATTAGATACCACGAGGGTATATACTTTAGAAAATATCATAGTTGGCATACAGAAATAGACAAGTATAACAGCACTGCAGAGGACCATTTATTCAACAGGCATTTCAGCTGCATAAACAGTAACACTTACCGAGTTCCTGAAAGTGGCTTCCAGCTTCAATAGGAAAGTTGTTTCTGAAAAAGCTTCTGTGTAACCATACAGTATAGCGGAAGTAAATATATCCTAAATTTAAGCAAATTGTAAATATATCCTAAATTTAAGCAAATTGTGGATGTCAAAATTGAGCAGACTTATAGTAGTTTAAAATTTTACTGGTTATAATCCTATTTTGAGTGTTTTGGTGTAAAGTACTTCCTTGAAGGGAAATTACTACTGTGAGATATTTGGTGGGTTACTGAGGTTACTTAAATATTCTGGTTTAACCTGATGCTTGTTGTAAAAATGTTAAGTGACAGACTGGAATGATGCCAACAGTGTAGGCTACTCCTCAAGGAAAACATGCCACGTCTGTACGAGTTTTTATTAGTTCTTGTGTTGGTGACCATGAGGAACTGCTGCTGCTATCGAGGTGATCTTTGGTAGTACTCTAGTAAAAGTACTACAGAGGAATCTTCTTTTCCTTCTTCCTTGATTCCTTCCCCTGATCTCAAAACTTCTGATTATCTGTTAACGTTCTTGAATTGTTTTTTTCCATAACTGGCTTTTCTGTTTTAGATCTTCCTACTTTCTTCTGCAGCTACACCACTGTAGATTCATTGCACGTTTTTTGCTATATTTGAGTGGATGGGCTGATCTTTCATACTAAAATTATAGTTTCTAAGACTTATAAGAAGACGATAACAACATGACTTATGGAGATAATGCCCTACAGCGTGTGTACTTTCAAATGTTGTCATGCAGGGCCCACAAAGGTGCTGTCACCATCCATGTTTGAAACCCTCTTATGAAAAGTTAACCAGGACAACATTGCAGCTCAGTATTGAGTGGTCTAGTGATGCCATTATAGTGCATGCTGATGTCTCTGTCAGTCTGACTTGGAAGTGAAAGTGTATTTGAAACATCTGCCCCCTTCTTTAAGTCGTTTGGTATGGTCTAAGTCACAACAAATATGTGATATTCTTTGTTTCGCAGAGCATCCCTCCTGTTTTTATGTGAAACAACTAACAGTTCCCAGCAACTTTTAATACAGCCTTACAGAATGAGGTGTAAATTGCACCAAAACCATAACAAGAAATCGATTAGTACAATACTTTCCCAGAGTTTTGACACCTTCATCATTTCAGCAGGGGATAACCCTGCCCTGTGTTGCAGTGGTCACCGGTGGTCAGACATGGGCAGCTCCTGCGGCGAGCGCCTGGTGCAGCCCAGCCAGGCAGCGGTGTCATGCGGGTCGCAGGCGGCACCTTCCCGACCCCGCGGCCCCGGGCATGGCTCAGCTTCCCCCATGAGTTACAATAACCACAAGCTGCTCTAATTTCTCTTGGCAGAAGGAGCTCCCTGGAGGCATTACTCTGTTTCCGAATACTTTGTGTTAGCCGGAGACGCTGCTGAAGATACTCTCTGTCTCTGTGTCATGGACAGGGAATATGTTGCATAAAGCACTTTGCTCAGAGGCCTGTTAAAGGCACCTTTATGTCTCTAATGGACTACAGCAGTGCATGAGGGATTAATCAGAGGGCAGGAATGATCCCCCCTCCTTGTTTCAAGCAATACTAGTATCTCACGTACCACATTTTCATTTTCTTACAGAGCTTCACAAGCCAAATTCAGGACAAGTCGCTTATTACTCAGGGACAGTAAAGGATAGGAGGTTCACTGAGGCAATGGATTTAGTTCTAGGAAGAGTTTCTTCTGTCAGTTCTCATTTTCTCCTTGTTTTTGAGCTTGCCTAGGAGCAATTCTGGTGAGATGTGAAGGGAATCGCCATGGGAGGTCACAGTGACAGGACTCCCTGAGAAGGTCTCAGAGGGCCTCCTGTAGGAGGTGGGGGTACATTTTTACTTTCTGTAATAGCTTCTGCAAAACAACAAACACTTCACCATGCTCCAGTAATAACCCACATACTTGTGTGAGATGGTGTAGCTTTTCCATACCTGAAACAAAATCAGAGATGATACAGTAATGGGTTCACAGCATGGATTATCGCCATGGCAATATATCATATACTTTGGAAACTACTTGGTCTAGATGGAAATATGTTAACTCTTTGTTTGTTTTCAAACTAGATGCAAGAAAGATGTCTGAATTACTCTGATCAGCTAATTTTGTACTATTACTCTTTTTTTTCTTTTTATTTTTTTAATATTCCCCTTTTCTATATTAATTTTTACCCCATTGCGTATTACTTTCTTGCCATCAACTACAGGTGAAATTGCAGTTCTCTGGCCTCTATATGAGACGGAAGTGACACTCTTACAGTGGCCTATTAAGCACCAAATACCTTAGTACAAGAGTGGAAGTAGAATCTCTGAGTATGTCTCTTTCCCCTCGGGCTATCTTTCAGCGACTTCTGTGCTGTTCTGGTTGGCCTTCACCTGCTAATACCTGGTTAGAAACCAGGAGAACAAATGAACTCACGATAGGTAAATATTTACCAGCATCATTCCATGTTTTTTATATTCTTTGTTTTATAACACAGTTGCCTATGTTGGTTTCAAAAAAAATCCATAGCAAAATGTGTCACCTATTACATTTCCACTTCAAGGAAAGGGCAAAAAGCCCTTTCTTAAAAGACAGGTTCATCATCAAAGTAGTGCACAAAAAAAAGAACGAAAACATAGAAGAGAATGATAGAAATGTTGGTTGAAAAGGAGGTCACCCTGTGGAGTGTTCCTCTCAAACGGCAACTGCCACCAGCTCTACATCTGGCCAGCCAGGGCTTTGTCTGCTGGAGTCTGGAGAAATGCCAGGCATGGACTTTGCAGTGCCTCTTGGGGTAACCCCTTGCAGCCCTGCCCTCCCCTCCCGACAAGGCACTCTTTGCACCAGGACATTGCAGTACCCACCAATGCTAAGAAGAGCTGGGCTGTGTTATGCTATACGTGCCCTCCAAGTTGCTGTAGCCTGCATAGCCACCTACTGCCCAAACTAAACAAATCCAGCTTCCTCAGTCTCTCCTCACGAGTCACATGCTGTAGGGCTATTACTGTCTTAGCCATCTTCTGCTGGATTTTCTCCAAATTCTCAACATCTCTTTTCAACTGGAGAGTCCGTAAAATGGCTGGAGTGTTTCAGGTGAGCCTCCACAAGGGCTGAGTTACACGTTCTCCTCCTAACACACATGTGCAGTTTACCTTGTGGCTACAAGAGCACACTTTTTATCTCATTTTCAGCTAGGCATCCACAGTGAGCGCTGGACCTTTCCAGCATAGTTGGTTCTCTGCAGGTTGGCTTCCAGTCTGTACAGACACAGGTTATTCTGCCTTAGGTGCAAAACTTTTTACTTTTCCTTGTTGAACTTGAGTTGGCCCAATTCCGAAGCTTTTCGAGGTCCTTCTGGACTGACTGGGTAAATCTCACCACTCAGAGATTGAATTTCTGGAACGTGTTAGAAGTTCAGGCTTAGCCAATTTAACCACATTGAATTAAGTTTATTACAAGAGTGAGTCTCTTCATTCTTATTAGAGACACATCATGCACTTAATTTCTTTCCTCTTGCTATAAAACATGGTGAGCAAGAGTGTTCAGCTGGAATAGGAGATCTGTGCCTTGTCTCGACCTGCGTGCTCTGACTTGTGTTTCCATCTATTCTGTAAGCTCCCAAAGGCCTGAGTTTTGTCATCATCATTTGTTGTACTGCAATCCATCCAGATCAGACTTCACCAAAAAGTTTCAGTTTGTAGCTAGTCCAGTTCAAAACAGGTGTTCTGGATTTTGGATGTCCCGTTTCAAGTATTACTGGTCCTGTAGGTATACTTATTTCACAGGCTAATTTATTTCAGAATCATCTTAAGCATCAGCAGTTTCTAAAAGGCTATGGTACTAAATTCTGCCAGGACCCAATGCACCAAATTCTGCTAGTGACAATTGCATTTTATTTCATTAATCAACGTAAAGCTATTCTTCATTTTTAAATGCAAAAAAATGAGAACAGCATTAAGACTGGGGGGGGTTAATTATTTTTATTGACTTGAAAGGTCTATTTCTTGTTTTACTTCACCACTGAATCATTTCAAAATCACTGAAGGCAAAGGTGTTACACTAGTATAAAATCAATAAGAAGAGGGTTAAAAGGGCCATACTTTCCACATGCAGTGAATGAGAAATGAAAGAGAGGTTTATAATATCATAAACCTTGGAACTGTGTCTGGTAATTATCCCCCATATGGCCTGCCAGGGAAATGACCACCATCTGCTGCTGCCCACCAGTGCCCTGAAAATACAATTGGGCTGCTACTATTCACTGGAACTAGCAGTAAACTAATCCTCTCAATTTCAGCTCTTAAGATTACATGTAATTGTGTGTAAGGTGCAGGCTCAGTCCGTACAGATTTTTCAGGCTCTGAAGTTGTGAAGATTGAAGCAGATCACATTTGTCCTATTGCTGTTCAGCTTCTCCCATGTATTTATATTGCATCGCTGCTTTTTTTTTTTTTTTTTTTTTTCCCCCTCTCAAATTGCTGGCAGAAGTGGCTACCTGCCGAGGTTTTGGTGTATTCTCTCTGGTTCGTGCATGTAGAAGTGGGACTTTTTGTCACAGAGCAGCTTTGAGCTAAAGTTAATCTTTTTCTTTATGAAACCGAGATAAGACTGCTTTTAAAATAAAATACTTCAAGGTTCTGAGGGAGTTTCAGTAATGTACACACATCTCTACAAGGAATATACAGAAACTAGACCATGGTAAGACAAAGTGCGATAAAGAAATCTGCTGAAATGGAAGAAGTTGCAGGAGGAAGAAATGGCACAGAAAAGTTAGATGACAAGAAGGAAGAGGTGAAATAGGGAGAGAATTTGTAAAGAATACAAGGGAACCCTAATTCTAGTTTGGCCATTTCTACATGCTTCTAACTTTTAATGCAACATAAAATGGTACATTCAGAGAATATTTTCTTAGTAAAATAAGTAAAGCAATAATAGAAAAAAATAATGTGCAAGTTCCTAGTACTTCAAAGTATACAAAATATATTCAAGTAATAGTTTCTAAAACTAGAGGAATATTTAATTTAGGAAAAAATGGGAAATTGAATAAGGGAGAAAAGAGAGGAGCCATGGAGGGATTCTGTTTTGATTCCCCTCCCTCCCCCATTTCAGATGGATTAAAGAATTATTAAAAATTAAAATGTAAAATCATTCTCAGACAAACCAAGGGAGAATAGCTTCAGCTGAACTGGGTAATATCTGGGTCCCAGGGGACCCAATTTTTCTTCATCTGTTTTTGGCTATGATATAAAGGGTCTCTCTGACTCATTTGGAGTGGCCTGCAGCAGTAATAACATATTCCTCAGAGCTGCGCCGCTCATTGACAGAATGCAGGACAAGAGAGGCAAAAACCACTGGAGAGGCTCTTTTTCAGCGTGAAATGAAGCACTTTGGCTTCCGTGGATGAAAACAAGACTGCGGTGGCATTAGATTTTGAATTAAGGATGAAAATAGGCTCTGCCATTAAGAGGCATTTCCCAAGAGAGAGCCATCTCAGTATTTGGTCAGTGTTTGGAAGCAGAAGGGGTGCAGGGCTCAAGCTGATCTCAGCTCAGCCGAGGAATGTGTTTGCAGAATTAGCGTTGTGAATATTTTAGAAAAATGTTGTAAAGTTTTGTTCATTTAATTGTGAAAGTATCATTAGGGATTCAGGTGGAAAATGTTACATTGATAGACAGTAGTGTTACAAGGAAAAATAAATCCACTGACCTTTCAGGCACTAATGGGCACTGAACACATCATTTCCACTCCGTGACACAGAAAACCCTGTTCCATACGCAAATAGGGAGGAAAATAAGGGTTTACACATCATACTAAAACAACCCAGTGGCCTATATTAGGGACTCCCGCGTCTAAGCTTACGAGAGTGAATGAGTGGAAACTCCTCTGATGTCCTTGCCTTCCTCCCTGGCTCGGTGGCTGTTAGTCACGCAGCTTTTTGCAAACACTCCTGCGCCCAGTGCGGAAAATGCAGCCAGTCCCATGGAAGGAAAGGAGGCGCAGTGGTTGCCTCTAGCAGCGGGAGGCAGAGGGCAAAACGGAAGGTACTCTCGCTGGTATTGATCTTCAGAGACAACTGCTGCAGCTCTTACCTGCTTCCCCCTCCCTTTTCCATCTTAACTTTCAAGTCCGTGCTTCCCTTCTAATTATAAAATAATAAAGGAACCTCACAGTGGTCCCGTGCAATCATCTTGAGGTTTTAGTCCCAATTCTCAGCTCGTAATATTTTGATTTCAGCTTAATTTCCTTCTCTCCAGTGATGTTACTCCCCAATTATATTGAAACACAACTTTCTGAACTATCTTTATGGATAATGTATCGATGCAAATGCAGCTAATGTATATTAAGGGATTTATTGCAAGTGGTGCAGTACGTACAAGGAGGAAGATGGGATGTAACGTGGAAAAAGATCATTGTAGCATAATTCTGTTACTGCTTTTCCCATTGTGAGTGAAAGATGGCATGATGCATAACCATGAAGCTACATTATCATACATTTATCCATATACCATTCAAGTGAAACAACCAGGAGAAAGGTAAGGGTCCTAACATCAAGAGGTATATAAATAACAAATGTGCTATAATATTTCTTATCTCTCTGTATTTTTTCTCCTTTGATCATGCTGTTATCTCAAGATCTCTGCCAGAATATTATAGAATACATTTTATTGTAACATAAGTTGGCGTGTTGTCTTTAGAAAAAAATACGTCCAGCGTGTCAATGTGTTAAATGAAAATGGTAACATTCTCTTTGCGTGCCCACAATATAAATAGCGTCTTTACAATGCTATTTGATATGCTGAAGCCTAATGATATTTCTTGTTCAGAGTCTGTAGCCATTCAACTTGAAAACAAATAATTAAAATAAATTATGCCCTTAGCGTCTACAAACTAAGGAGGCAAACAAAAATAGCTGCGCAGGAGGGAGGTTAACACAGGGGTATCTGTTGACAGCATTGTGAAGACCTCGAAGAGATTCATACTTTTGCCTGCCTGCAGTGATGTGTGTGAGGAATCCCATGTCAGACTGTTAAGTTTAGCAAACAGGATTTCCAGTAATAGATTTTCAGAAAAATGTGATTACCCGGGGGTATTGTGTACTTCCCAATTACTCGAACATTCAGAGAGGCTTTGGCCTTTTTCTTCTTTTCTCACGTATGCATGTGTGTATATGCATCTAACTGTTGGGTTTGCTTGTATTCTTTGTTTTTCCGCTTATGTAGCGTTGTGCTCGATGTATGAGAGAGATTTCGTGACCTTTAACACAGCTGCCAGTCACTTCCTATAGGTGCCAGCACAGATGCACGCCAGTTTTTCGGATGGTGATGAGTGACTCACAGCTGTTGTTGTTTCACATCACAGCTCCTTTTAGTTTTCTTCCTCTGGTATTTTTTGTTCAGCTCTCAGTGGAAAGTTCCCGTGTTCTGGAAGCTTTAGGTCCCGAATATTATTAACGCTGAAGGCTCTGAGATGCAGGCCCCTCTGTTGTGCTGAATAGCTAATGATCATGAAGTTTCTACCGTGAGGAAAATCATCATTAAAAACCCAAAACTCTCAGCTTTGGGCAGGGCATCCTCTTTAGTCTTTACCATGTGTTCCCGTATCTGTTTATTGGCACTTATCATTTCAGAGGAAGGAGCCAACTGAGGTGATGTATATGTAGAAACCAGGAGAGAATTTTAATGAGGAAAGCAGCATGGGCCCAGTGGCCTTCTCTGTACTTTAATATGCCTTGTGGTTGTCTTGTCTCCAAACACATCAGACTAGAAATGGCTTTCTTTTCACCAATCTGCTACACTTGCAGAAAAGAGGCACTAGGCAGGGCTGCATGGTCTTGCTGGGGAGGAACGACCAACATCAGCCCCCTTGGTGCATGAGGTGCTGGAGACAGGTCGTCAGGGCACATCCAGATCACAGCTGTCCTGCCCCCTGAGCACCTCATCGGGGTGTCGGTAGCCATGACGCACGCCGCAAAGGGCTTACGCCAGGCCCAAAAGGCTCGACCCATTTGCAACTATGTGTATACCCTAAAAATCAATCTTTGACAGCTGACATATAGATGGACTTACATCCATATCACCAACTGAAAGGGGAAAAACTGGAGGAACCAGGGCAAATGGGTTTGCAGCGGTCTACAGAGGAGGGCCCATTGCCCCCACCTTGAAGAGTGTCAGTGGCTGTGCCAGAGCCAGCGGCCAAGCCTACTCCTGGTCTCTCATTACTTGAATGCCTGAAGAGAAGATGATGTCCCACACACCGACTGGAATGCAGGGAGATCTGAAACATAATTTGCTGTTGGTCTATAACCTTTAGATGGTCTAGGCTTACTCTGAATAAGTCTGGCAACAAGATGTCTCTTTTTCTACCCTGTTCTTCTTCTGTCCCAGCTGCTTTCTCAGGAGGTCTTAGTCCACAAACAAGAAGTAGAATAATAAAAACCCAGAGGGAAATAAAGTTTTCACAGGAAAAAAAAAAATCAGATTCAAAAGGTGAGAAAAGTTTTGTCTGACTTGTGATTCTCTTAAAAAACCAGTTACTTTCCCTAAACTAATGTCTAGAAATGATTATTTTTTTTTTTCATTTAAAAAAGAGAGAGGTGGTATTTTAGATTTGGTTCTCCGTAGGGAGAATGATGTAAGCTTGAACTTGTATCAGACTTTTTTTTTTTTTTTTTAATGTAAGTTTCATAATTTCAGGCATATCAATGAACAGTGCTGCACTTAGCAGCTGTATCTATCTGCCTCTTTGGATTTGAAATAGAGTGAGAATACTTCAGTGGTTCAGTTACAAGACCAGAAGTCAGAAGATCTGGGGACAGATTTAATACTTGTCTGAATTAATCTTAGCTATTTATGGCTTCAGAGTAAGTAACCTAATTTACATCAGCTCAAGACCTGCACTTTTCAACCTCTTCCCATCTATTTCCAGCTCTGACCAAAAAAAAAAAAAAAGTTCCAACCCCAAAACACTTATGTAAGAAGTCCAGCAAACGGCTTAACCCCTATACACCAGTATTCTCTTTTGTAAAACAGGATGGCAACGATGCTAATTAATTACAAATGTTAATTGGATAGTGATACCGAACAATGGAACTAGAGATTTTTCAGAATGAAACATCTATGGAAGTAGGGAACTGTATGGGAATATCTAGGAATATTTTACAAGGAAATAGGATACAGAAGCAGTTTGATTTTTAGAAGCCAAGCCTGTTTTGTCCGTGTTTTCAGCCAATCTAGATCATGACTCTGTGAGGATGGATGCCTTCCCCTCATCCCTCTGGTGAAGTTACTGATGACACAAGAATGTGCCTACAGCACGGTTATCGCATTCATTGCCTTTGCTGTTCCTCAGCCTATGCCTGTCTTTGTAGAAATCAAAGGTTATTTCAATCCTGAAAATGGTGTTGCTGTTATTTCATTGTGCTGAGCTTTTCATGCAGTGCAGTAGCTAAAAGAGGTGAGAGAGCTGTCCATTTTGGAAAGAAAAAGCTGAGACCATCCATTTAATGTCACTTAGGACCTATTACAGCAGAATAATTCAGTCATTTGGAATTTTAGATCAAAGTATAAATAGTCTAAAGCTACACTGCATCCCAGAGGTGAGAAGATGGAGACTATCTGCAGTCATAATACCAGATGTTTAGCTATTGCTATAATTTCAACAACAAAAACTGAAAATAAAAAGCGAGCTGTTAATTGGGGATATTTGGAGTCATGTCACAGGTGAAAGATGATCTAAAACGGTGCTTCATAGCACAATGCAGTAGTGAAATTAGCACGTGTCTATTATCACTGCTTGGAACTCTGCAGGAAACTAATGGAAATAGCTTAATCTTTTCAAGCTCTTCTAAAAAGAGAAATACAGGATTTCACCTGCGTTGCTGAGTTTTCCCTCCTCTCTTATTTCTTGCCAATTTCTTACTGCACAGCAGATTTTTATTATTTGATAATAATAAATTGCCTTGACTGTAGATTGAATAAATAACTGTAGAGATCAGGGACCCGATCATTCATTTTTAGAGGCAGCCGTAGTGATCTGTTGTGGTAACAGTTAGAAAGGGAAAGGGTGCAGTCCTAAAATTCCCCCTCTTGAACCAGTTTCAGGAAGTTCTCCTTCCAAAGCAGTAAAAGCAAAGGCATTAATTATAGATTTCCATTATGACAGAGCCAACATCAGCAGTGACTAAAACATAATTTGTTTAGGTGGCAGTGCAGGCTGTTCTCTGATCAAGTTTTGTTTCCCACAGGGAGGCATCAGTCTTAAATTACACAGCAAGCAGGCAAGAGAAAGGAAGCAAACAATAAAACACTTCCCAGAGAAAGAAAGGAGGAAAATTTGTCTCTCAACGTCCTATTAAATAAATAAATCTACATTTTTGTCACTTAAAAAATCAGCAGTGGGGTTCAGCTTTAATTAAAGGAAGTAGGATTTCTGTAGGGTTTCATAGGATTATATTTTAGATTTCAAGTGATAAATTGCTTTTAATGCAAAGGAACTTTCCCACTGGAAGGAAGGAAAGGATGATAGAAAAATTCTTGGGAAGTGATGACGAGGGAAACCTGGTATATCTTACTTGTCCTACTGTAGTCCATAAAGACAGAGTAATTTGGATTTATCTTTAGTAAGATATACACAAAACCAGGATCAGTCTCTATCAGCATATTTAGTTGTACAGGAACACTAGTATCTATATATTTGCATACAGTTAAAGTTGGACATGCATCTTTCTGAGGAAATATACATGTTTTAAGCTAGAATTCAGTTTAATGCTATTAAGCATGGGCCTAATTTTACTTTCTCTTCAATTTCAGTGGATGTATTATTTTGCATAAATATATGAACATATTTTAGTATCTTACCAAATCAAAGACCCCAAAGGAATGCTTATGTTATTTGCTTTTAATTTTTGGCTGCTATAAAGAACCCTTGGTTGTGATTTTCTATTGTAATTTGACTTTTAATATCATATCCCCTGACTGCTTCAGCCTCTCTGTATTTGGCGTGCATAAAGCAAAAGCAAATATAAGCTGATTTCTTATTATCTCCAACACTTTCAGGAGCAACAATAAAAACTAGGATGAACTATGTGCCATTTAACAAGAGTATCTTCCTGCTCAACGTACCATTCCCCCTCCAGTGGCGTTTGCTGGCAATTTCAGATGAAAAAACAGGCAAATCCAAAAATGAACATAATTTACCCCATGCGCAGCAAATACTCCTTTGGAAGTACTGTTCTGCAAAATTAGATTCTTACCAATACAAGCAACAAACCTACACGTTATGAAAATGATTATGAGAGTGATGTGGCCGCTTAGAAGGTTTGATTTAATTGAAGTAGTTAATATTTCCTGTATTTAGAAAAATAAGAAAAGATGCTTCTGACAACTCAAACTTACTAAAGAGAGACACTGCCAAATATTACTTTGAAAGGAAATGAAAGCAGCATTGCCTCCTTATTGCAGGCTTAAAACTAGTGTGGTTTGTTTTATAATTTAAACATTATCCATGCTTTATTTACAAAATTAACTGTACTACTTATTTGGAACCTTTAAATACACTTGTCTAAGAGTATATATCTCGATACATCTGTCATTCATAAATGGCCAAGTTGCATTGTTGATTCTCCAAAAGGAATGATGGAAAGGCAGACAAAATTCTATATAAAGCCATAAAAAATGCTAAGAAAGTAGCCTGGGAACAAATGATCTCAATCTGTTACATGTGTTCTCAGTTTCATTGCTCGTATCTGAAATAAGGAGCAGAGGATTAATATGAAGACTGGCTGACCTGGTGTCCCAAGATTACATCAGAATTTTGTGCTCATTACTGAAGTGGCAAAGGCTGCAAATCCCACTGATATATAGCATATGTAAAGTGGGGGGAGGGTGTGCAGGTTGCATTATGTGTGGACACCCCCTTCTGGCTACTTAAGAGGTAGAAACTCAAAAATAGGTCCAGCGCTTAGACTACAGTCTGCATCCTCTGCGCTACACACATACTGACCTCTGAGGCACTCCATTAAATTGTGACTGGGTTTGCCTATCTGTATTGGAACTGGCTTTCAAGTGGCACACCTACATCTCTGAGAGCTGGTGAGCTTCGTGCGAGCGGGCAGGCAACCAGTGATTTTTCTCCTGAACATTTCAGGACGGCTAAGAAAAACGCAGGGAGGCACTCCTGTCACCCTTCCCGTGGTGGAGGATGACTGTAGGGACAAGGTAGTTCTTTCTGCACTGCTGGTTCCTATTTGCTTGCCTTTACTCAGCGTGGTCAGGCAACAAGAAAGATCATATGAAATGTGAGAAAGATGTTCAGCCAAAAATGTGTTTTTAATAGGCAGGAGTAATTTCAGTTGATCTGGTTACAGTCCCGAAACGCAGAACTGCACGGAGACAGTGAGGTTAGAACCACGAGGTTCTGACCATCAGACCAAGAGGAGACTTTATGATCGTGCCTGACCCATCCAACCTATGAGTGAAAGCCTTTTGCAAAGGTGGAAAATCAAATGAGTAGATGCTGGAAAGGTTTCCTGGTAAGTTTTCATCTGTACTGACCCTCTCTGAGGGCCTAGTGAATTCATTGGGAAGAAGATAAGACCATTGGAAATGACCAGCTCATTCCTTGCTTTTTGGTGCACCTGCTGTAAATGAGGTGGTGCGAGGCAGAAGCATTTCTGTCACCTGCCGGCGCTCAAGGGCAAGAATTCTGTCTGTTCCTGGGATGACTGTCTTGTCTTCTACCCCAAACATGCCAGTTCATTAAAAGAAGAGCTTTTCCTATCTAAGTTAAACCTTCCTAGGCGGTCCAGTCTTTTGCTTCTATCCTTGTTAAAGCAAAAAATAAAAACTATGAGCAGAATAAAGCTGAATAATCAGCCCTACATTGTTCACAGCAAGTGTTGTATCGTGGAGCAATGGACATCATCTTTTACATCCAGCTCGCCATAGCAAATCTTTGCATTTAGTGAAAAGCACCTTTCTTTGCCTCTTCACCACCACCTTTTCAGTCGACCAGATAATAGACAGAGTTTCCTTGATTTATGTTAGTGATTTTCCTTCAAAGACAGGAAAAGATTAAATGACTGGATGGAGGTTTGTAGGTTTATATGTGCACCAGTATGTATATGCAATCTCATCTGTTGAAAATGGATAATAATACGGCAATGAGGTATGTAAATGGGACAAATAACGTGAGCAATGCTAATTATATCTCCAGAAGAATATTCCCGGCCCTGATGATACCAATCAGAAAATCTTCCGCTGACTTGGTAAGTGCCAGAGATTTCAACCAAAATGTCAACACTGAAGGAACTAAAACAGAATTTTATATAGAGTGGGAAATCTTGCTCAGTAAGGTACTCTTGCCTAAACAAATTGTGAAAAATATTCCAAAATCAAAGGCCTGGATGGAATTCTCTCCAAACATGATGAAAATTCAGATCAGAAATTATGTTTAGTAGTTTAGGACCAACCCTACATATTTCTAATTTGATGCTATTTTTATGTCCTTCATAAAATGTTCAAGTCATCAGAAAATGCCTGTCAAGAAATTGTTCCAAACTGCATGACAGTTAAGCTTGATGACTGGATGGTCTCGCTCTGATTGTCTCTCGATTTGGTTGGGGTAGAAGATTGCGGTGCCGTGGGAGGCAAGAAAATGTTCAACCAGGAAAGCAGACGGGAGTGTGAGTGCAGAAACACAATTGCAGTGAAAGACACCAGCCTGCTGGAGCAGCTGCAAAGTGAATTCCTGTGTAATTTGGATCGTTTTCTTTTTGTTTAGTTTCTTTTTTTAAAAAAAACAACCAACCAAAACCTAGTAAAACCCCCTCATCTCACTTATCTGTATGCATAATTCTTTATATGTCTTGCTGCATTTTGATAGTTTAAAGCCAAACCAAAAAGAACCAGAAAACTTGAAGAAATATGTTCAGGTTTTGTTTCTGGAAGCTGTGAAATTAATTGAGGTTTGAAATGTTTTCTGTATTTTCAGATTTTTTTTGTGTGAAGTGAATATTCCTGGAGAGAGTTTTGCATCTTTGGTTTTCCTTTCGTTCAAAACCCAGTGTTATTTAATGGTAATATACTATGTGACATTTTGCATTCTCTTTGAAAAGACGTATTTTATTTCACAGTGTTCTGACAATGTTTTTAAGATAATTTACCTAAAGTCATTGTCATTTATTCACATTGCTAAAATATCATGCAGGCTTCATGAACAGGGACACTAAGATCATCTCTGAAAGTTCAAAAATGCATTTTCTGCAATGGCGTCTGTAATAGAGCTGCACTTGGGGAACATTTTTCCTCTCATGCCTTGTGTTTATACAGCTTTTATGACCTTAAAGAAAGATCTCAAGCTGATCCATAGTTCTAAGATTATTTCGCTCCTCATAAATATGGCACATAAGACTGACTACCCTGATTTACTGAAATCACTGAAAATGTCTTTGGTTTCTTCACGTTGCAGATGAAAGCTAGGCAGCGGGAAGAGCTTTCCTTCTGTGTAAATGTTCTAGTTTTCATCTGTAGACATCAGGGCTTCCTGGAAGATGCCAGACTGAAATGGTTTGGATGTGAAAAGTGCCATTTGGTTATTATCCAGACGTAGCGAGCCATTATCTAAATTGTTCTTTTTTGGGGGTACAATGAATGCTGGAATCTTAGTAATTTCCTTTCCAAGCCCGTTGAAGTGGACTAAGTTTTGGACTAAATACTGCTGTGAGCAGATTGGAGACCCAGATAAAAGGAATTAAGAGAGGTTGCTTTGGCTGTTCATCTCTGTAATGTGTGTATTTGGAATCTGGAAGTCTGCTGCTCCAGATTGGCTGCTTGTTTCCCAGGCACAGTCATTCTTAAGTCCCCTTTTAACTTGCTCTCCTCAGCAGGATTTCTTCTGCTTGCTAATTGCCAGGAGTGAAAAACCTACAGAGGCAAATTGATGAGGAAGAAAAGGTTTCTAAATCAAAGTGGCTAAAAGAATTCCAGCCATTTGGAGGTGGGGTGGGGAGGGGGAGGCGCAAAAATAAAGGCAAAAAGCTGTAGTGGTTTGTGTGTGTGTGTGGTATGGGGATTTTTGTGGTTGATTTTTTTTTGTTGGTTTGTTGGGGGGTTTTTGTTGGGTTTGTTTTGTTGGGTTTTTTTGGCTTGTTTTTGTTTTGTTTTTTTTTTTGTGAACAGTAAGGAGAGGATCTTTTCCTGCTAATTCTATTGACAATGATTTGACACCCTGGGAGGTATTTCTGCAGAGTTGCACAGTCCCACTCCAGAAACAGGCAACAGATCAATAGCTGAAAATAAACATGGTACTTACAACTTCCATATTCATGTTAAGGCTTATGTTTTTGCTGGTTTTTTTTTCAGGTCTGAATCACAATATAGCTTGAGCAGAATGGCATACAGTCCCCATTGGTGTGGATCTGCAAGGACTTATGCTTTACAGCTTCAAGTAAGTGCCTTTCTTTTCCCCTCTTTTTCCCCTCCTGATCATGCAGACATCTGTAATGTAGAGTGATAGATCTTAAAAAGGGATTGTATGTAGGAAATCATCTGCTGGGAGAATTTCTAACAGTTTCTGCAGCTGTCTGTTCTTTGCCCAGTACTAGCCAATATCTATATCTATTAACTGAAGTCATAGGCCAAATTGGTATTGTTCTAAATGGAAACTACATTTGGCTGCACGGGGCTGGCAGACTTACTCTGGGCTGCAGCATTAAAACAAAGTACTAAATTTTACAGGGAACTGTCGTTTTGCAGAGGTAAACTGATAAGACCAGTAGCTTTTACAGAATTGTCTATGTAATCAAATTTTCCATATTTCAAACGTGCTATTATATGTATATGGATCAATATTTCTCTTGAAACAAGAGTATAAGCCACACTTACAGAGGAGACTTGTAGCATCATGGGTTTAAACAAGGCTCCTTATTTAAAATTGTAAGATAGGATTCCTGGATGGAAACTCGGGAGAATATGGAGTAAAAGTCGGTATTTACTATTGTACTGTATACAACATCCCTGACAACATTATCAGTTGTTGGGTCAGGTTTCATGGTATTTTTAAAGTGAGTTCAAGAAAGAACTGCAGGAGTGATTTGAAGTTAAAAATATCTGCTTTTCAGTAGGAAAGAAATACTAGGAAGCATACTCTTCTAGTACCCGCTCAGGAAGAAGGTGATGATTTTTCAATTAGCATGCCAGCTCACAAATTGTAGGGACAGAAATCTACTTTCAGATGAAAAATAAGATATGTTTATAACATAGGATGTAATTAATTACTGAAACAACTCTATCAGGGATATTTCAGTGGAGGTCTTCAAATGAATGTTTAGGGACATGCCTTAGCTAAATCAAAAACCTAGGTTCTTTGCAAGGCTCACAGGAATTCAGTTTCTAACATCCAGAGCTTTCTGTGCTTTTCTCAGCAAAGTTGTGAAGCTTTTTCCATATGTTGTCCCTGTTCAAATCTAAAATGTTTCTCCATGACTGTGCAATACAGGTTGATAGCTACTTTTCCTGCAAGACAAAAAAGCCAAGTTGCTTTAACTCTTGCGCAAGAATGTTAATGAGGTCTGGATTCTTTTTTCCCCACCTTTACTGGATTCCTTTTGTTTTTCCACGGTCATTTTGAACTGTTTGTATCATTCAAAACAGGACACAGATGCTAGTGTTATATATATATATATATATATATATAAAATACAGTGTGTCATTTAGTGTTGTGGGTACATTCTTCAGTGTTACATTCTCCGTTTTCATATATCCAAATACTTCCACATACCTTTAGCAATAGCAAACTTACATACCAGTGTGCTTATGGTTGATGACTCGTAAATCCTGTTTTCTCAGAAAGGGTCTTTTGTCTTAGCTTGAATGTTTTCCTCACATATATCTTGCACTGAATTTTTCTGTATTAAAACTTACTTATTGGCATCTAGGCAATCTTACCATTCTTTAATTGTTCTTTCAATTGCTTATTATCCTTTAAAAGTTTTCTAGATGCAGCAGAGTTGCTGGTAATTATATTGTAATCTGAGTTACTGATGAAAATGCAGAAAAGCATTTGTCAAAATATGGAACTCATAAGGGTCTGTTGATGGTTCTCCAGCAGGAAATTTCAGTTTGGTTTAACTTAAAATCCATTTTTTTGCATGATCTGTTTATTCTTTTTACCAGTTTTCTTTGTTTAAGTAAAATGACCCAGACAGTGGAAAATAAAAGAGATGCTTTTGTCAATCAAATATGCAACCTTAACCAAAAAAACAAAACAGAAAACCCCAACAACAAAAAACCCCGTTTGCCAGAAATTATATGAGCTCAGGGAACTGTGTGCAAAGCTTTTCATTATCTGTATGTAGTTTACTCCTCAGAGGCTTAAGTAGATAGCCCCATTAAATAGTCCCATTCAAGGTTCATCAGGACCATCATTTACTGGTTCCCCAGGGCAATTATCTTATCCCATTCTTTCTCCATACTGAAAGGGATGGGTATTATTCCCACTCACTGCAGAATCACACTGGAAGGTGAACATCTCAGAAACACTTCAAACAGAATATTTCCACCCGCACTGAGAGACCGAGATGCTCTCTGGACCAGGACAATTCCCTGAAAGGAAGCAGAAAGAGCCTGGTGATCGCCTGACACAGACCTTCTGATGGAAGCAGCTATGCCAAGGAATTCTTCCCAGAGAATCAGTGATTCCTGTTGTCTCTCTGTAGTTCAGAAAGCAGAAGGAATCAGGAAGGTACAAATATCTGAGGGTAAAAAAGAGGTTTAAACAGCCTCTGCCCTAGGAGGTTACTCGGTGGACTTTCTCCAGAGGCCTCTGGAGCCTTGTAGAGCTCAGGTCAAAGGAAGCACCAGGCGTGAGGGCAAAAAGTGGTCTTGCTGAGCTGCCTCCCCTCCTTTGGGGAAATATGTGGTCTCTCAAAGGAGTTGTATGGGAAAAGCACTGGCTGCTCTTTCTGCACAACCTACAAAAGTGCCAATAAAGGTCAACAGGTGTTTAAGGAAATCATACCATAACTTACTTTTCTCAGAGCCAAGGGGGAAAGTACAGAAAGAGGATGTGACCCATTCCCTAAGCTCTCCTGCTGTGATGGAGACAGTTAATTTGGCAACTCACTCAAAATTCTGCGAGGAAACTCAGCCTATCTCAGATAAGAAAAGAGGATGCTGGTCATTTCTCCAAGATCTCAGTGTGAGAATTCCAAATTTAATTTAAAATGCAATATACATTCAATTGTAGGGCCCCTAATGTAAGAAGGATATGGACCTCTTGGAGCAAGTCCAGAGGAGGGCCATGAAGATGCTCGGAGGGCTGAAGCACCTCTCCTATGAAGACAGGCTGAGAGAGTTGGGGAGTTGTTCAGCCTGGAGGACAGAAGGCTCCGGGGAGATCCTGTAGTAGCCTTCTAGTGCCTAAAGGGGCCTGCAAGCTGGAGAGGGGCTTTTTACAAGGGCATGTAGGGATAAGATAAGGGGTAATGGTTTTAAGCTGAAAGAGGGTAGATTTAGATTAGATATTAAGAAAAAATTCTTTACTGTGAGGGTGGCAAGACACTGGCCCAGGCTGCCCAGAGCAGCTGTTGGGTGCCCCATCCCTGGCAGTGCTCAAGGCCAGGCTGGACGGGGCTGGGAGCAACCTGGGCTGGTGGGGGGTGTCCCTGCCTGTGGCAGGCGGTTGGAACTAGATGGTCTTTAAGATCCCCTCCAACGCAAACCATTCTATGATTCTACAATCCAAACACATTGAAGTATTTTAATGCCAGGTAAGTTTTAATTCTTGTTCATAGAGCTCTCCAAAGTGAAGACAAAAGCCATAGTAAGAGGTGAGAAGCATTTTTGCTGTATGTTCGGAAATGAACTAGAAATAACACCTAAGTAAGGGAATTATTTATAGAAAGCAGAATTTGAAGAGAAATGCCAAGAGATGTCAGAACTGATTGAAACATACAGCCTTGACAGCTCTGGAATTCATAGGCTGCCTGCCTGCCAGAATTTGTGCATGAGGCTTTATTTTCTTCAACCACTAAGTTTGGCTATCAGTATGGTATAAAAGGGTGAAGCAAAACAAGAAACTAGGAAACATTTGTTAGCTCTACTTCCCTCTCCCAGTCTTGCCTGATGTATACTATTAACCACTCTGATTCAATTGAAATGATAGAACTCATGCAGCTCACTGAAATACCACTCTTTTCATTTAGTGCAAAAAAAGCAGTTTAAAATATATTTCAAAAAGATTAGACAAGCTTCCTATGCAAAGCTGATTCTTGATTATGAATCTGAATAATTATTATATTCTGATCATTTTAACACTTCTCCCAACAAAGTTGGGAGCACCAGGTGGGAATGATATACAACAAGCTCTGTTCTCCTGTCAGGGTACACGAGTACTCTGCCTTTGCACTGAAATCTTGGAACTTACATTATTATAAAAAAATGTATAATAAAAAGGGAATGAGATACAGTAGTTTTTTCATTATAGCCATAGATTAATCATAGTTCTGTAATAATGGCCACGTAACTTCAATGGAACAGGCATATTATATAAGCAAGCCTTGCAAAGCCACTGAAAATATAAATATTATTATACTATATTTTTAGGTCTTTACCTACCTTATTATTCTCCTTTTAAAAAGTGGCAAACAGAACTGTACAATAGTTAACTGACCTATTTAAAGTTGCACAGTATCTTCAGAGGTACATCTAAAACTACATCTCAGATCATCTAACCCTGGTGTCTGCATATAGACCAATAAAATGACTTTCTTTTCTACAAAAAGAAAAATAAATAGACTTCGCACAATGACTACTGACATAGAGCCATATGAAGGCTTTGTCACAGGTAACACTGTAGGGATTCTCTCTTATTCAGGACCCATTATAATCCAAATCATCCCAGAGAATTATATAAAAGCAAGATATATGTCTTTTTCTTGTTGTCCTGTAAACTTTAGAAGAAAACTTTCTTAAATAAAAGTAGCAATTTTGAATATTCTGCATTTTTAATTTATATGTAAAGCTCTTACAGATTCAGTAAGATAAGCACAGAAATATGGTAAGAGGTATTAATTTGATTTCATAATGTTTCAAACTGGTATTTTCAAAGAATATCAGTTTTGTATTCATAACTACTTCTTAGACTGGAAAAGTACATTATTCTAGTGAAAACAAATTTAGGAGTAATACATTAAAATTGCAGAAGAGATTTTTCTACTGATTTGGTGCAAACAGAAGATAAACACATCAATATTTCAATAATCATCAGAAATACGGTTCCAGTTTCAAGACATAGATACGTAATCCATTTTATCTTTCTTTAATTATATTTCATAGCATAACCTTCTGCTGACAGACTACTCAAGGCTTGTATCAACCAGAATAATAGGTTGCACATGTTATTGATTTAACCATCACTTCTAGGAACTGATCTTACGGTTTTATTAGACTGGTTTTAACAGTTCCTTTTGGACAAGCTAATTCTACAGATCTAAACAAACATAGATCATGTTCTCTTGAGATGTGCAATCGTTATACCTTCCTTTTAACCATCTATGATAATCAATTAAAATTATGGAGCATTCAAGCAGATGTTCAGATGCATTATGTTGGACACATTAAGGATAGAAAGATGTAGGTTAAGAAAGACTGTATGTGAGACAGGTTTACGCAGTCATTTTATCTGAGAAGTGATCCCTTAAAGCTTATCTGTAGATCTAGTTTTTGCCTACAAATCGTAAGGACTTTGCTTCCCTATTTCAGTTGCAATATAAGCCCAGGAATTAAGGAACTCCACCAGGTTCTTCAGGTAGGAACACCATCAGACCTTCCATAAAATAACATTCTTCTAAGTTTGCTTGAAACTCCCTTAGTTAATGTTTAAAAGTCCTTTCTTTTACATACAAATCCTAATTCGGTGCTCAATAAATAAAAAGTGAGACCTTGCTTTCAGTGTTGATGAATACTTGCCATTTTCTCTCTTCCCTCTGCTTTTAAGCTTTCCCAGCTGCGTGCTTCTGAATAGGCATTTAGATTTCTACATTATGGATTTGCGATCCTTACCTCTAGGTTTGTGTGCACACGTTTACATCCAGCACCATGTGCCCACAATGTCTTTCTGCTATACATAGGATGGTAACTAAAATCTAAGGGATTGTACTTGGTGAATACATTTTGCTTCAGTGAGGTGAACGGAAGGCTGCTAACTCAGGTGAGCTGAAGCTGTCATTGACACTGCAAGCGTGGGGTCTGAGCCTGCGGTGCTGGTGCTGGGCTGCTCAGCACGCTGAACCCCAGGAAGGTTTTGGCAGTCCTTCACGCTCACTTATGGGAATGGTCAGCTTTACATCTGTATTTATATGCTAAAAGATGCAAATGTCTGGCTGGTTCTGTTGGGCACCAACTTCCTCACATGCAAGAGACCAAGAATCTGAAGGAAAGACATTGCGCTTTTAAAAACTCTCCTTTCCTGAATTTAGTGGGTTTTCTTCCAACAGGCTCAGCTCCCCTGTTTTTTCTCATTTGAAATTTCTGGGGATTTCTGACAGGTGAGGAAAAGGTGAATATTTTTTTTTCATTTCCATGTTTCCTACGTTTAATTTTCTTCATTGTCTTTCTTTTCCTTAATACAGTTGAATAATTAATGGAGTTTCTGCCTCCTAACTTTGTAGTACAAACTGGCGAATCATCACAGATCTTTCAGTGTTACCTTTAGAGAAACAGGGAACTACCTTCAAAAATCTCCTATTATAGGGAAGTAATTTGATTTCTCTTCCCCATAAATCATTCTTTTTTAGAATATAAAATTAAAGTGATTTCTTGACATTTACCTACCCTTACCTAGAAAGAAAACAAAACTGAAAGACACTTCTTTTATGTTTGCTGTACTAAAACTTTGCATGTCTTTTCAAAGTTAGATGTGTACAAGCTTTACCTTAGTTTAAAATAAAAATAAAAATAATAAAAATAAGATAAAGAAAACACAAAGCTTTCCTGTGAAGCACTCTGGGACTGTATTTCTTTCTTTGCACTTAGGCTGAGATGTTGATGAAATGTCAAGTAGGTGATATCTGCCTCATCTGCTGAATATAAAGCTCTTGACAATCGGAATCTTCTCATGCGATAGTATGCAGGCTTCGTTTGAACCATACTTGCCATAAAGTTCAGAAATACCTGAATTTATTTTACTTCTAGAACTCAATAGGAATCATATGGAAATGCTTGAATCGCCTTCCAACTTACTAGTACAATGTTTTGGTAAAGTCAGTCTTATCAAAATTATTGACAAAACTCCACTGACGTAAAAACACTTTTTACAACTTCACATTGCATAATTTGTTTTTACATTATACTTACTGATGTTCTTGTTTTACAGTAGTATTAGTATTGTAGGGAAAAGGTTGACGATAGCCAAATCATAGCAGAGTTTTTCTTGCTTTCCTACCTTTTTAGGTTCAGCAGAATAACTAGGAATGAGTTAGGAATAGATGCATACATATAGGCTCGCAGACTTGCTCAATAAGCTTCCATCTTGTAACTCATTCTGCTTTATTTCTGCATAATATTAATCAAATCCACCAACGTTACTACGTAGGTACCTAATAGTAAAGACTGTACTTGACCCACTGTAATATGTCCTATCTCTTATAAACATCTTAAAGTTCATTAGAGTACCTTATTGTTTGATCCCTGTAGCAGACACTGTTTGAGGTATGTTAATTGGTTCAGAAGAATGAAAACCTACGTGTGTGTATATACTCTCTTTAGTTATCAAACATGTTGTGCACATATAATATATAGTTACCTTTATATAAAATGTATTTAATCTCAGTTGCTTTATCAAAACTCACCTGCTTTTCATTATAGTCAAATACAGGCAACCTTTCTGTTGTTTCATCTCCCCTTTTTTAAAAAAATGAGTGTTTTGAAAAATACCTTTCCATATGGTTTTGCAAGCTTTCTAAACAGGTCAATTTTCATAGCTATTTTGTTAAAAAGAACTCAAAACTAATACTGAACGCGGAGGCCCAAAATAGGTCCGTGTACTTGACAACTGAAAGGATAGCAAAGATCTGTGAGATGTATCAGTGGTGGGAATTGCAATTTAAATTACTTCACTTCTTGCTAGTTAGTGGGGTTGTCTCCTACAACTGTAAAAATGTTATGATAACTAGGCAATGTAAAAGTTGTACTAAGAATGTGCTCTTTTCTTTTTCTCCAGTTATTTGATAGGTCTAATACATTTTAAAGAACAGGCAGAACATTCTGTTTATACAATTATTCTTATTTTAACAACATGCACTGCTATTTTAGGCCTGTTCAGTACAAAATCAGACTTGTAAAATACAGATTTTTTTTTAAACTCAATAACAGACAAGTTACAGCTTGCAGGATCAATGCACTGCTGTGAAGAAAACTAAGAGGGATGGAAAAACTGGAGGGCAGGACTGGTGAAAGCAAAAGTGAGATCATCAGAGAAGTGCTCTTGGAATATTGTAATTACTGACTGTGTGCTACTACACAGAGCATCAACAAGGTGTAAAAAGAAAACGGTCATTTATAGTTACTTATTTCTGTTTGTGCTGCTTTTTTCTATTTTAGATTTTAGATTAGCTTTGTAGGCTTTGCATGATTTGTAGTGACCATACAATGTCCGTGCAATGCTTCTCTCAGAGTATCTGGGTCACTTTGTTATACTTGAAGACTTTTATCACTCTTCCGTCAACATTCACGGTGAAGTTTGCCAGAACATCTTCTACATAAGTACTGTTTTCTAAATTTGAGAGTCCCATGGATTCCAAGCACAGCTGGAACATAAGGAGAACCAAAAAATCTGAAATTCTTCAAATCACAGTGTGCTTTATCAGGGACTGTTAAACCTGGCCAGACACCAGGTGCCCACCGGAGCTGCCTGTCCCTGCCCCGCTCAGCCGGGCAGGGGGGACACAGAGCGGAACGCTCGTGGGTCGGGGTAAGGGCAGGGAGAGCGCCCACCAGTTACCGCACGGGCAGAACGGACTAGACTAAAGGAAATTCATTTATTGCCAGTCAAAATCAGAGTACGATAATGAGAAATAAAACCAAATCTAAAACATTTTCCCCCCACCCCTCCCTTTTTCCACTACTAGCGCTGTACCTTTCACTCGTAGCAAGAAGGCAGTGTGTCTCTACAAAGCTTTGAACTACCTTCTACGGAGTCAAAAAACTTCCACTATCAAGAAAACTTGCAGTGATCCCAAGACACTTAGTGCAAGGCTTGTATTTGAATTATGTTCCTTTGAGAAGTCCAGAATTTAGTTTTACTGAGTCACGTTGCATTTTAAAGTTATTTTCTGCCCTCCTAGTGCACAGTATTGCTATTGGGTTGATTGTCAGCTTTCTGTATCTTTCGGCTGCTGGTAAATCTGGCAAATTCTTCCTTTTATTAAGCAAAAACTTAGTTACAGCAATGGGTGATTAATCCCATACAAGTTGTTTAGCTTTTATAAGTCTTTCAAACCTGGGGGATTATTATATAAAATAATAAATCTTTTTCCATATATTTATTTCAACTAAATTAATGTTACCAACCAAGAGATGATGGCAGCCCATTTAAAATGTCAGATCCTTAGCTTTGTTGTTGCAGCAAACTGGGTTAAAAGCGCTTTTAATGTCACATGAGAGAAGGACCTCTGTGGGCACACAAACCTGATGCAGAAACCTGAAAAAAAGGAACACGGATGGCAAAATTCCGTTACTTTTACTCTGTATCCTAGACTGGTCCTTTGGTACACATGGACGCCTAGACTGGTCCTTTGGTACACATGGATGCCTCACACTGGGATGTCACGATGCTGAGCAATGCTCAGGTTAGGTATGAGATTGGAGAAACCCGATGGTGGTTTACCTTTGCCCGGGTCTCCCATTCCTGGCTGAGCGGTTCTCATTCAGCACTGCTGCAGGGACAGGGTTTGCTTGCTCTGTGTCTTCCGCTACCCCAGCTGTGCCAGCTGTGCCTCAGGCATCGCCACTCTTGAGGGCACATCTGGACCCAGGTAAGTCATTCCCTTCAGCCTGGCCCTACCACTGGCACAGCCTGACGTGGCTCCATGGTGAGGGGATGGGAGTAGTGTGGGTCCCACCCGGTGGGACACCGAGCGTTTCACCTTTATTTCTGTTGTCTGAAAATTTCAGCTCGTGGCAGACCACCCTGTGCTTCCCTAACAGTTCTCCTGATTTCAAAGGAACCAGCGACCAAACAGAAGTGCGTCCTAATTACCTACATCCCATTTTTTTACTCTGATAGAGTTGAATGGGTATGAAGTGTTACTATTGATTTCCATGGGAACGGGAAAGGGCTTGTGTTATCCAGTGCATACTGAAAATCCTGTGACAGTTACTGGAAGGCAAAACGACACACCAGCTCCCCTTTAAATTGCATGATGAAAATTGTGTATTAGAACAATTATGCCTCAGGGTGAATGCGTAAGTATAATGATACTGAAACTTGGCTTCTTTTCAAAATATACAAGTCTATGACAGTTTGGTATTGAAAAGCCAGTGATTCACATACGTGAAAAATAGAAGCTGAGCAAAAATGTCAAGGTGTGACAGAGGGCAAACCTAAATTAATTCCAATAAGAAAAAAAAATACATTTTCAAAAGAATAATTGCTGAGTCTCTTTCTAGGAATATATTTATTTCATTAAAATATCATTTATGTATTAGACATAATTATAAGTTAGATGGAATAATTTTTTAAAAGGTGCTAGTATATAAAGAAGCCTCCCACTCTGCACATTTACCACGCACAGAAACAGCTTACAGTATGGAGAGTAGGAGTTAATGGTCAGTTTTCTTGCTGGAAGAAAATCACCATGGAGTCCCACGGGGACGTATTCATCAGTGATCTGAAAAAGAGAATGAGCAGTGAAGTGACACAGTTTGCTAATTTATTCAGGGTAATGAAGGCAAGGGTAATGACAGAAAAGATGCAGAAGGTGCTCTCAGGGACTGGGTTGTAAAATCGCAGATCAAAATCCATGTCGATATATGTAGCATGGTAAACATAGGACGAAAAGTAATTGCATTTTAACATACATAATGGTGGGCAGTGAATTAACTCTTACACCAAGAATCTTGTTACTGAGTATTGTGAGAAAGAGTTTTATGAAATTCAGCTTAATTTACCTCTGTGGTCAAACCCCACATTTTAATGAAAAAAGAGAATAAAGTAGAGAGCACTGTGAGCTGTTATACATACAGCTTATGTCATACACGTCATGACATACCATGTCATCTCCATTTGAACACTGGGTGCAGATCCACTCTGCCCTCTCAAAACAGAATAGTAAGATGTGATACTATAGGGATAGCACAGTACAAATGGGTAAGAAGCAGAGAAAGGTGACCAGGATGAAGAGGGGTTGAGACAGATTTGGGGCAAGTATTTTGGAAAAATCAGCCAGGAAAAATGGGGGAAAGGAGGTGGGAATAATAAACAATGAAGTGCCTGCAGTCGTAAGCTTTTCCATGGATATCTGCAACTAACCAGTCAAAACCACACTGGTTTACAGGCCACACTAAACTAGCTTGCTTTTTAGTTTATGCCATAATCGCTATACCTATGAAATATATGTACCTGCATACCGTACTGTTGAAACGTTCTGTTTCTTTTGGTGAAAGAAAATAACCTTTTTATTTGCACAATCATCATCCTTAGACAGACTTGCATAGCTTCTACTGAAGTTACTGGATGTCCTCCAAATTCTAGTGAGGTGATAAACAATTGGGCACTGGACTGAGTAACAGAGGAATTCATATGCATCCATAAGTTGTGAGTAAATAGCTTAGCACCCCTTCGGGCCTCAAATCTTGCATCTTGGTAAGTCAATTATATGTAATAGTTGCATTTACTACCTCTCCTGTGATCCAGTTTACAAATGAACTATACCACTCTGTCACATCCATTTATTTCCTATTTAATTCCTTCCTTTCTGGCATTTTCAAACCATTCGGTTCTTTTACTATAGCTCAATCTAGGCTAAACCAAAGAAGAAACAAGAGACTAGTTTATAAAAACATGGGTTTTTTCCTTTATCTCAATTTTTAAGCGTCTTTTATCTTCTTTTTTTTTTTTTTCATTGGATTACTAATACCACCTGTTACATTTTGTGGAAAATATGTTTTTAAAAAAAAACACAAAATGTGTGCAAGCCTTGGAAATATATGGGTTTATGATTGTTCTCAGGCTTACAGTCAGAGTACTCTATCTCCAGTCAAAGAAATATTTAAATCTGAAGGGCCAAGATTTATTTTTGGGACTGGTTGAAATGGTGCAGGTTCAGAAATTTCAAAAATGCACAGTAGTGCTTTGATTTTAATCATGCTTGGTTTGGGGAATCTCTGAAGTAAGCCTGGTAAAACCTAGCCTAGAAGGATATGCTTAGCTTGTTTTGGCAGCGATTACTTTTGAAAACCTGTTTTTAAGTCCATGTCAGTATTTTGTTCAATGTATTACCCTTATCTCTCATTTTGTTTTGACAACACGATTTGAGAGCATGATCCCATGCTTTCTACTTAGGGTGATCCTCAGGTAATGTGATGGTTTTACTAAATCATTCTACCTGTCTATTTTAAGACGGACTATCAGAGGTAGTATTATATTTTGTATGTGGACTGTTGTGCTTTATACAGCAGTGATCTGGCCAGAAATTCTGTTCTGCTCCAGCAGAAAACCAGATCTGGAGGAGTTCAGTGTTCTGATCTTTTCCACATATGAAAGGAGTATTTAAAAGTATAATGTCTTCCATGGTCTTATTTCATCAAATTGAGGGGGAAATAACAGCAGCATTAAATGAATTCCTATGTAGAAAATTGCCTAAGGACTCAGGCCCCAAATGGTTTGAATTTCAATATAAAATGAGAAATGTCTGCTTTTCACCTATCACAGCAATTTTTCCCTTCAGCTTTTCAATTCTGCCTCTGCATGTTGTGTAGCTTCAAATGCACTGATATCCTGAGCATGAAAACAAGCTCTTTTGGATATTTGAATCCATTTTTTTTATGAATATTCCTTTGAAGTTACCTGTTTACACACCAGCCTTTTTCCAGCTTTGTGTTCGACTCAGCTACTCTCAATTGAACAAGTTGGGAAATTGGTGTTTATTTGTATTAGATCTATTAATACTGCTTTTATTCAGCTACATTGCCTGCTTAAACATACATTTATTAGCATGAAAACTTCCAATGAATAAGATATTAATTGGCTGAGTGGTAAGGGGAGGGACAATTTTTTAGATTTAGCTCATAACTTACATGTTTACAAGACGTATGAAGTATTGGTGTGTAAAAACTACAGATGCTTGAGTCAGTAACAATTAATAAACCCCGTTAACCCAATCTGGCTATTTCTTTTTAAAAAAGTGATCTGAATGAAGCCTGCCGCTTAGATTCAGCAGTCACATTTATTTTGGTGTTGAATTCACTAGCAGATTTTGCCACATCTTAAGATCAGCTTGGGAATGCTAGAAACATTTTCTACTTCCAATGAAAAATTACTAAATCAAATACATAAGATGTTCTAGGAAGCCTGGTTTGAGCTGCAGGTCCTAAAGTGATTTTGGGTTTCCTTGAATTAGTTAAAACAAGTCCAAACAGGGAGAATTTAGTTTCCTTCATTCTGATATACTACTGCATTGTGAACCTTTGCTTTATTTATCAGTATTTTCTACCCCTTTAGCTCACATTTAATTCTCCAGCTTCCTTTTATTTGTTTGTAGTTTGAATCCTACTTAGTATGAAATAATTGTGCGTTATGCCAAAAAGTACTTTGAAGCACTCTCCCAATCACATATTATTTCCCATATATTTTTTAAAGCTTCTGCATATTCAAACCGGCTGTTTCCAACTCAATGTGATATTTAGCAATATCGGCTTTATTAAATATTCCAATTAATTCCATGCTAGCTGCTAGAAGGATTCTGGATTTATTTTCCTTTTAAGTCTTCCTTCAGAAACAGACTTCATGCTCTTCTGCCTTTACAGATAAGAATAGACCAAGTTGTTCAAATCTGGTAGGAAATGTTCAAGACGAAGGAAATACATAAAATACAATACAACAGTCCCCTCTCTTGTAAGCACATAATCAGCTACAACTACAACGGCTTGGACAGGTTCCAAGGATCACGTATTATTTAAAATAAACAGCTGCCCTTACACACAGCACAACTGACACGCCACCAGGCAAAAATAACCTCTGTACTGCGCCAACATCTGAACTATGGAAGCATTACACGTGAGGTGAAATGGTGCTGCTTTATTTTGGGTACCAAAATGGTGCACCCTTTTAAATATGGTACAGATTGAAATGTGACATTCAAAGCATAAGGGCCAAAGAATTTCACCAGATGTGTAATTACTAAGAACTACGGAGTTTTATTTTCCAATCTCACTTGAGAAAGAAAACCAGGAGAGTTGTTTCAGAACAGCAGAGAACAGTAGTCATGTATTCAGAGACCCCTGTGCTTCCCAGGCTGATGAAAGGGAAATGAAGGCCACTGCCTATCCAAGGTGGAGCCTCTTGGAGACAATACCAGCAGTTTATTACAAGTGAAAAACATTCTGATTTAACCAAGGTGATGCAGAACAGCTCTTTTTTTTTTTTTTTTCCCCAAGAAAAAAGATTTTATTTATTATGCTGTGTATCACACGATTTCAATCTTTTCAACCTTGTGCCAAGCATGTTTCTCCGGCTGCATTTTCTATTGTAATAGAAAATATTCGTAGAAATTTCTGTAAGAAAGAAATGTCCTTGTCTTTTTCACAGAAAGATTATCTTCACTGAAGAAAAGCCCATGGACATATTAAAGGTTTTTTCTCCCCCCTGAGAAATCGTAAGACTAAGGCAAACATTCCACTCCTGCTCTTTTACATCATTTAATAACAACTGATTAGGGGGAAAAAATGAAGAGCTTTATTTTGCAGTTCCATAGCTCTCAGATTATGCTTTGTGGAGTCCTGACTGCCTGTTGACCTCTTCCGTCAGCAGGCTGACTTTGCATGTGTTGCATTGGTTCATGAGCTTGCATAAACAGCACCGTACTGTGGAATGATGTGAGTGCGCTTTTTTAGAACCTCTGAAATAACAGAAGCAAACGTGGACCTTTAATTGCAGAGCAAGCATTTAAACAAAGAAACTACGCCGTCTTCAGTTTACTGAGTCAGGGCTACCTGCTTTAACTTACGAGTTACGTGTGCAGCTCATGAGACTAAATCACACTGAGAGGAGGTTAGAACTAATGTGTTCATCCCTACACACAGATTTGCTATATCTTGAGGACTAAGCAACGACGCATCAGCGCCGTGTCTGTGGCAAGACGTGGTAACTGTAGGAACTGGATGCGAAACCATGTCATTCGCAGGTGCTACACCTGAGGCTGCCACCTGACTTTCCATACGCTGCTCTGAGGTAGGCATGAAGGCTCCCCTCCGTCAGCAACCTCAGACCATCTCCCCAGAGGTTATTGGATGTTAATGCCGCTCCTACTTCTCTGCATGGTGGCAGCACCAGCGCTGTTGCAGAGCTTACGTGCTGGAAGAGTGGCCGCGGGGTCTCCTGGGTCCCTCCTCTGCTTCAGTCCTTCAGTCCGGCTTCCCAGGTGGCTGAAATCCCTTAACGTTCCTAGGGCCCGAGGACTGGGCTGGCTCACGGTAATGGTCACCTCTGCATTACGAACAAAGAGCCGTGACTTCAGTGATAGGTGTTTTCTTTGGGATATCGTTAAAGACTCTGTAAGCTGGGAGTCAGAGGGAAGTAAGATCGCTAACTTAATATCTATAGGGAAAATCACCTCATTTTGAGTTTTTCCTGTGCCGGAATGCTTTCCATATCATAACTGAAACTTTGTCACAGATTCCTTTTACAAGTCATTTAACAATAACATAAGCTTCAGCTGAGCCCTTTTATGGTAGATATAAGGTGTTATACCTAATCTTCTTAGGAGCTTTGCATGCACTACCTTATACAGGCAGAATAATAATAAAGTTACGTTGACTTGCTTGCCAAGAAGAAAAGAAATGTTCCTCCAGCAAATTAAATATTCTCCTAAACAAGCATTTAATTAAGAAAACAAGATACAGTAGTTATTGTTGGTCAATTAGAGATGTAATAATTACTCCCAATTAGCTGACAAGAACAGGATAAGTAGGCGATTACCATAAAAAACTAAAGTGCAAGTAAAATCAACTAAAGCATATACTATGTTGAAATAAGTAAGTGGTAACTGAAGTACACCATTGAGTCTTCTGTTCATCTTTTCAAGTACACATTAAATTTAAACAAAAACCCTTGGTATAAAATGGTACTATAGAGCTGTTGTTATAATGTATATAATATATATAATTAATATACATTACATTATAATACCATGTTCTTTAGCATAGAATAGCATAGAGCCTCTCTCTCCCTCACACTTCCCTTTCATTTGCCCCAATTTCTGTAAAAACAAGAAAAAATTTGGCTTCCAGATCATGTCAGATTCTTCTCAGAGAGAAATTCAGGCTCAAATGGGGATATATTTTCTAAAGATTTTTATTTTTAGCGTTTATTAGAACTGGTGAAACAACTTACAAAAATTAACATATTCAAGAATGTCTGTCCTTATTCTGTTCATAAATTATTTCCAAACAATCTGAAATTAAGGAATCCATTCTTATTCAAAATTATTCAAAAATAGATTGTGCAAAGGTAGACTAGCTGTTCGCTAGCTCTTTTTATAATACTTACCTAAATCATATTCCATTGTTCCTTTACTTTGATTAGATCACTAAAATATTTATAAATCTGTAACAGGATAATCAAAGATTTTCTAGTGCTGAGTTCTTGAGTCTATCACCGAGACACAGAGACTAACAAAACCATCCATTAATGAAAAATAAATTTGATTAGCAAATATTTTATCTAGTGCCATTGACAGTAACTTAACCTTTCCCTTTTGACCTGAAAGGGTGCCTCTATCAGACACAAAGTAATTTTTATATTTCAAATAATTTAAAGGGAGACGCTAACTCCGGACAGCACTGCAGTATATTTTTTGTTGCTCAGCTGCTGTAAAGAGATTACAAAATAAACTCCATCTGCTCCAAGGGATAGCTTTAAAGCATGGTCAGAAGTGAGTAAGTACTTTACACATCTTCTGAGGCTTGGTTTTCAGGGATCAGATTAGGGGTGAGAGTGCTCATAGCCAGAGTGCTTTTACAGACACTGAGGTCACGGTGCAGCACGTGCACGGGAGGTTTTTAGCGGCGTCTAATTCCATGAGGAGCATGGACTTTTCCCAGGGACTGAATTCTCCCCCTGAAGAAGGGTGCCACGTGCGTTTCTTTGAAGGCAATACTGGCTTAAATGTCCTTATCTCAAACCACTGTTCCCTGCCCCTCTTGCTGTTGTGCTGGTACCACTGTTTCCACAGCTGAGTAGTGAACTGGGCAGGGGAACAGATTCCTTAAAAAAAGCCATAAAATATTTTTTTATTCTCGCCCCCACAGGGGATCACTTACCACCTTTTAACTAAGTGTTTCTTTATTCTCTGCCATATCTAAAAATAATAGATGCCTATATTAGGTTCCTATTTTTAGGACAAATGATGTAATCCTCAGGTGTAATCATATTTCCGGTGTCATATACTTTAAGAGAGTCATGCAAAAATATTTTCTAACCATAGTCAAGTCTTCTTTTGAAATGAGGTTCAGATCATTTTCTTATTTAATTATTCTTAGTTTAATTGAAATGTTCAGTATAATTATGTAGATCAAATAATGACTGTGAACCTGTGAAGTGATGGATTTGGAATTCTAACATCAGATATATATATTGTTTTATTATTTTCCATTCATCACGTGCAACTTAAGAAGGGAGACTGATTATACAGTATTTTCCATTCTCTAGGTACTTTAAAGATGCTTATCCCTTTTGCTTTCTGAAGAAGCTGCAACTTAGATGCAATGTTCAATTTATGCAGTTGTTATATTTTCACCATGGGAATACAGAGCACTGCAAATAAGTTCTTTATAAGGATTATCATTTTGTTGGTATGGAAGATGATGCATACAGACTTTATTGTATTAGATACTGTCCTTATTTATCACCTTCTTTAAATAATTATACCAAAGGGTTCAGGGGAAGTTAAGCTAGTGAAAGGTAACTATTGAGTGGTACTAATTTTATTTTCCTACCAGGAAATGAAAGGTTCTTGCTTTTATCCTGATGATGCATTTCCATGATGCATGAGGGAAGATGTGGCTGCCCCATCCCTGGCAGTGCTCAAGGCCAGGCTGGACGGGGCTGGGAGCAACCTGGGCTGGTGGGAGGTGTCCCTGCCCGTGGCAGGGGGTTGGAACTAGATGGTCTTTAAGGTCCCTTCCAACCCAAACCATTCTATGATTCACTACCTGTGTATCAATCACCTTGGCTAAGTATGCACAAATTTGTTTTCTTCCCCCCCCCCCCCCCCCTTTTTTTTTTAACTTAAGCATCTTTAGTCCTTAAGTTCATAGAAGTCCAAAGCACAGACTCAAACTTGTGACTCTTTTTGAGTGTTATTTTGCAGTATTTGGTTTCATCTTGTCAAGAAATATTATAATGCCAGCTTATTTTCCACTGGTTTTATAATGTTATTTCTCAATCATGTCTAAACCACAAATTTGATGAAAGCAGAAGTGCTAAATGGACAACTATGAATTGAGAGTTTAGGTCTATTGTCTGCTGCACTGTAACACTGCACAAAGTCAGAAATCCCTTCAATGATTCCTTAGTGTTACGGGCAGTAAAATCTTAGCCTGGGAATTTGTAAGCTCAAGAGAATAGTATGATCTCAGTATATGTTCTTTAGCTTATATGTTTGGTTTACAAAATGCAACCTTTTGTCTTTGTTCTGTAGAATGGGCTCTTACTTCATTTCAGCTAGTTGTCCCCATCAATTGTGTTTTGAACATGAGAACCAGAAGGTTGCTGAACTGTATTTCTGTTTCATTACTGTGTTTTTGTTTTCAGAAATATTTGTAGTGCAATTTTTCTTAGTTCATAACCTTAGAGATATAGATTACCTTGCATAAAGATCCATTCATTTTTAATTCCAAATAAACAAAAGGTGTGCATCCAAATATTTGTAGAAGTGTTGCTATTTCAGTAGACTTGGAGGCATCTCTTAAAAATAGGGAACACTCTTTTAGTGCAAAAGTCAGTGGATCCAGTATGTGGGCTACACCCGCACTGCTTAATCCTCCTCACAACAAAGGCGTTTTCAGCACAATAGCTCTGCAGCAAAAGTTTGCTGGCATAGAACTTTCATAGTAACTTTTTAAAAAGAAAAACCTTTTTGCATAAAGCTGATAGGTCTACCTGGACAATCTCAATCTGCTGTTGGCAAATAAAATGAGTGGGAGCAACTTTTGTGTTTCTCTGGTCTTTAACCATTGGATCAGCCAGCATAAAGTATCGCCAGAATCCAAGGTCACCTTCTCACTGTGCTTTTCATCTGAGTAAACTTGGCTACCAGGGGTGAGAGCCTGGACCAATACATACTGATATGAGATATCAGTCCTTAATTCAGCAATAATAGCTAATTAAACATTGGTAATTTAAATAGATAGTCATAAGGAACATTTTCCTCATTAATGTACTGGCAAGAAAACTCTCTCAAGGAATGCCAGATTTATGTATTTTGAAAGCACATTATATATATGTAATTTGTTAATCTGACTCTGGAGAAACTTGACATCAGAAACTCTAGAAAAGCAGCCTGCACTTAATGTTTAGCCTAATGGAAGTTGGAGCACTTAAGAAAACAGATGGAGAAAACTGAATGGAAACCATGGAGAAAAGTACATTTAATTTCCAGGGTTCCAGCAATTTAGAAATATTGGAACACACACTGAAATTTTCATAGTCTTAAAATTATATCTAATAATCCCAATATAACTGCTTGTTGAAACCCAAATGAAAGTTGTTTAACCTTATATTTACTAAAAACCAAAAAACAGAGAAAACCAGCCCTGACATTTATATATTGCCATGGTTGCAGAAAGGTGAGTATGTCAGAAGAGAGATACTGTCTAATGATCTTCTAAGTGTTATAAAGCACAGTAATTTTGCATTTTTTGATTAAGTCAATAAATGTATTACTATGTTAGCAATTTTCTTGACACAAATTCAATATTTCCTTGTTTAACTTGAATTTTCTACAGTGAGGGTGGCCAAACCGTAGCACATATCTTGTTGAACGGCAGAATATAACAGTATTCAAGTATTCATCATGATCGTCAATATTTTTGTTACTAATAGCAGCAGATTAAGAAAAAAAATGCTCGATTTATGACATTGTCAATTTATGTCATGTCAACCTCATTAGTAAGGTTCTGCTGTATCTTAGTTTTTTAAACAGTGTCTGATCTTTAACTATGTTTTCCTGAAAAAAAGGTATGGATCTATTCTAATGGTTGCAGAGGTCTAGTCATTCATATAAAATGTGAAGCGACATTCTTTCCAAATTCAGAGCTATGACACAAAGATAAATTCTACTTGTGTGCTCTTCCACAGAAAGGTGGACTTTTGGCTAATGCTGCTGTTATTCTGTGATTCCCAAAGGATTTTTCCTTAGAAGTCAGGTTTGAGGAGTGATGGTTAGCCATGACAGCTACAGAGTGTTCTTGGATAACTCAGATTTTTGCAGGAAGACCTGTCAGAAGCCAGACAGGTTAACGTATTTCACAAGCTGTCCATTTTTAGTAGAGAACTCGGGAAGTAGTAGCAATAAAATTTATAGTTGAGAAAGAGCAACCTGCTGTGTAGTCTTGTGGCATTTTAGATCTAATCACAAAAGAAAAACTCTTTTCAATTGTATTTTTAAGAGACCAGAAGCCGGTAAAATGAGCAGACAATAACTTCCTTTTACATTCTATATTACAATTTTTTTTTTTTTTTGAGGGGGATATAAGAGGGAGAATAAGTGACTCCTTCATGCACTTTCAAATTTTGAGCACGGCTGTAGATCTTTCAGGTACCATGCTGAAAGAAACTGTGCTGAGATAGAGATGTAGAATTATTATTTTTTTTTATTTTCATAAGGGACTTCTGGAGATGTCTGATCCAGCACCTGACTCAAAGCAGCTTCAATCCTGAAGTCAGATTCCACTTCGGAGTTGAATGAGGCTGCTCATGGCCTGGCCCTGTTGAAATCTTGGATGCGTATTCCAGCCTCTTCGGACAACCCAATGTCTTTCTACCTCATCAGAAACCAGACTGATGTGATCCCCACAGGTGCGTGGGGATGCTGTGTCCCAGGCACAAGGCTCTGCATTTTCCTTCATTGAGCTTCATGAGGTTTCTCCAGCTTGTCAAGTGCCCTTTGAATGGCAGCTTTACCCTGCAGTTTTTCAGCTTTTCTCCTAATTTAAATGATTTTATATTTCACCTTTCGTTTAAAGTATTCATAGAACATTTTATGAAGAAGGCTACCGTAAGAAGTGTTCAGGAAATAAGGAAATTGTAGCAGAGGGAGGTAGCGTGAAACGTCCAAGGTGACTGAACTTTGGTAATTGGACTGCACAGTCAAACTGGAAATGAAAAGCAATTTTAGTATGTCTTTTCTGGTCACAGATTGTACTAAAAATGAGTGTATAGTTGTCATGATTTAACCTCCAACAACTAAGCCCCACACAGCTGCTCGCTCACTCCCCCTGCCCCGCCACGCGGTGGAATGGGGGAGAGGATCAGGAGGGTACAAGTGAGGAAACTCGTGGGTTGACATAAAGACAGTTTAATAGGCAAAGCAAAAGCCACATACACAAGCAAAGCAAAACAAGGAATTAATTCACCACTGCCCATGGGCAGGCAGGTGTTCAGCCATCCCCAGGACAGCAGGGCTCTGTCACACATAAAGGTGACTTGGGAAGACAAACGCAGTCACTCTGAACATCCCCCGCTTCCTCCTCCAGCTTTACAAGCCGAGCATGACGTTCTGTGGTATGGGAGATCCCTTGGGTCAGCGGGGGCCAGCTGTCCCACTGTGTCCCCTCCCAGCCCCTGGTGCCCCCCAGCCCACTCGCTGGTGGGGTGGGCTGCGGAGCAGAGAAGCCCTTGGCTCTGGGTAAGCGCTGCTCAGCAGTAACGAGAACACCCCCCTGCTCCCAGCGCTGTTCCAGCACAAATCCAGAACACGGCCCCACACTAGCTACTGTGAAGAAAATGAGCTCTACCCCAGCCAAAACCGGCACAATAACATCTGAACTTAGAGCATTTAGGCAAAAACTCCATTCAAATACCACTGCAGAACACTGAATGGCAAAATGTGATAGTGAGGTAAAAGGAATGCAGAACACAAATCTAGAATGGAAACTTGGGGAGGAACATCATGATCCTTCTTGGATTTTTATTCTCTTAGTAGCTTACTACTGTTTATCACATGTGTGTAAATACCAGTATAGACTCTACTAATAAGAACTTACATATAACAGAAAATATTTTAAAATGTAGCTGCCTTTTTCTTTTAGATGCCTGAGTTTAAGAATGCCTGAACTGCAGCAACTTCAAAAGACCTAATTTTCAGCAGGTGAGTGGCAGGTTTTTTCTGTATATCAGACCTTTTGATATTTCCCCTTAGGCTGAGCAAAGCAAACACATTTCTTTACTAAAAATCTAACTTTGTATTTAGTAAATACATATATTTATCAACATAGTTCTATTTCTATGCAGACTTATGGGGAAGTCTGTTCTTTTTAGATTTGATTTTTAAAGCAACTGAAAAGTCTTCTATGTAGATCCTCTTTTATACAGGACTATTGGAAAGTTTACTGGTAATCCAGTTAAAAGCCAATCAACAAATAATAATTAACAAGCAACAGTAATAACAGGCTAATAATGAGCTAGTTACATTCCTGATGGAAAAGTGAGAAGTGAAATCCTCCAGTGACAGGTATGAAAGAAATGCATCGAGCACTTAAACCTAAAATAGAAGGTGAAAACCACAGCAATCAAAATTGTCATTAAACGTAACTTTTATGGAACCTGAAGTACTCTTTTATTCTCTGTAGACACTTATATAAATAAATTCTGCAAATCTGTACTGATAAGAAGGAAATGTGCTATGTTCCATAGTTAAAGTGCTTATGCAAATACATGTTGTAATAGTACATCTGGGAGACATGATATTGCTGCAGTACTTCTAATATATCATACTAATGCATGTGGGTCATGCACACAACATATTCAGAATAAATGTGTCATTAAAACGTAAAAATGCTGCGAGTTGTAAATGATGCATTAATATGCTCTTCAAACATAAGAATACATAGATTCATGGACATTAAAGGTAGAAGGGAACATTAGATAATTTAGTTTGAACTCTTCTATACATTTCACCTACTCCCAGGTATTCTGCCCAAAGAAACAGAGAATCTCTATTTTCATTTGTCTCGTAGTTAATGATCTAGAAATGTAAATATATATACGTAAGTATATCCTTACAGTCTCCAACAACCCAGTCTGAAGTCATTTGCTTAAAATCATCTCAGCTGGTCTACCTGTATGAGGCAGTCATACTTTTGTTTGTATAGTACTCAGTTGTTTGATATACCTTTCTCCGAGACAAAAAAAAAGAACCTTTCAGACTTCAGTATTTCCTTGTCTTTCACATATAATTCCACAATCAGGTTTTGCCTCATGCTTCTGAAAAGATGAAAAGGCTGAGATAATTTTTTTTTTCACTATTAAAATTTTGTCTAGTATTTGTGTATTATTATTTTCATAATTTTTCAGTTTTTCTTTTTTAATGTGGACAGGAGATCCGGACAAAACATTTGAGCATCAGTATCTTCAGTGCTGCATAGAAGGATTAACACCACTGTCTGTCTCCTGTCCATTATTTCTGGGTTTAGAAGACTTTAAGATAGCTTTATTTTAATTTCATTTTTCCATACCTAAATTTGTTTATCTAATATAATGGCCACAATAGATTTCTGTCCTTGGAAATCTTAGCTCAGTCCCCTGTGCTATAGGTAGGACTCCAATTCCCTTATATTAGATGAAAAACATTGTATTTTCTTTTTTTAAAACTTGTTTTGCTGGAGTGAGCCTGGAGTATTAAGGATGAAGGGTTTTTTTAAGCAAGAAACAAACAATTTATACGAATACTCCAAAACCCAGACAGCAGCAAAATGGAAGCTATACAGTCACAAGTAGCAGGATGGTGTGCTCAATAAGCTAATGAACACTGCTGAGAGTTCAAACACACTTGTTAGGCTGACTGCATCTGCATGCCTTTTGAATTGGAGCTAGCATTTGTCTGGCTGCCTCACAGCAGAGCCAAAACCAACAGAAGTCAAATAAATATAACTGTTGCAATCCAGAACATTCCAGATGAATGCGAGACCTGATTATAATTATTTACCACTTAACCAATCCTTGCATCAGCCATAAATTTTATCAGCACTGATTTTGTGTTTACTTCTAAATCATTGCTCGAAATATTGAGATAGAGCCCCGTAGTGGATTCCTGTATCACTCCACTGCAAACAGTGCCATATGTCTGAAGAGTTTGATTCAAACTACTTAAGAGATGTGTGCCTATAGATGTATACAGGTTGGAAGCATATGTGTAATATATATGATTGGAAGCATTCTCTAATAGCAAGAGACGCTCCTAGACAATTGCTTAGTGTTTGCCTAATGATAGATTTAGACAAATCACATCTAGTAACCATATACAAACCTTACCAAAAATGTGTCACAGTTTTTATCAGAAGGCTGTGAAAACAGCTTGCCATACACAGGGGTCACAAAGGACAAAGAGACACGCTGGTACTACAGAGTTAAAATACCTGTCCTGAAAGTAAGGAAGTCTGCACACTGGGTTATTTAAAACTAGTAGGCTGGATTCTGGCATCCATGTGAAAGTCTGAAATGGAAAACACGAGTGTTTTTATATTCTGTAGGGTTGTTCTAATTTATAGTCTCGAGCAATGATTAGATCCTTAGAAGACTGCCACAAAACCATGTACTGTGGTCACTCCTCCCCTCTCCCTCGGGACACTCTTTTTCTTAAGATAATTAAAATACTTGTTTAACACTCAGGTTTTCAATTATGCGGTCAGTATCCCTAGCTGGCCACTTAATCCAGTTTTGGGTTTGTTTTTACCAGTAGTACAGCATAAAAATACCTTTTATGCAGCTGGATCTTGACTGTACTTTTCAGAAAATCAAGTATTATTTACTAATTTCATTACTTCTGATGACTTTGCAGTCTTGATCTTTATAGCATATCAAGAGTATGCACCAAAATCAAATCTCTGTCTGCATAAAAAAACCCACTGGTCCAAAATGCAGATGGAAGAGCAACAAGAAATAATGGTCGTTTTGTTTATTTTTGGCTCTAGATATTTCTGGCATTAAGTATCTATTTAAGAGCTGTATTTTGTCTTCAGATGTGGCACAAATAGAGAAGTATGAAGTGGTTTTCCTAGGGTAGCTCTTCCAACTTAAGTTTTCTTGCAGAGGTTTAGATTTTCAGTGGCAGTGCCTAGAGGACATGGAGGGATAAGAATATCATTAGCTGAGTAATTCAGATCAAATTAGTGTGACCTGGCTGTCCTAATTTTAAAGGTTATTTTAATTCTATGTAACTGCCATTCACAAAAAAATCTGCATAATACGCCTTGCATTTTAGTTTTACTTGTCATCCAGTTTTGTACATGAACATGAGTTAACTTATTTTTTTTGTCTTCTGGTAGACCAGTGTCTTCTCAAGTGAAACTTTAAGAACTTCATTAAAACTAAAGAGGCTTTTCTCCCCGCTCCTCATGAAATGCAGACTTGTAACTTTCCCTTCTTATTTCTTTTTGTTCACAAAAAAATTATCAAAATTATGTGCAGCTAGAACAAAAAAAGATGACTGTTTCATATTTATGAAAAGAATGATCTGAACCAAAGGAACTATTCATATGCTTAGGCTAGACTCTGACCCCAATACTTACATTAGTGAAGGGTTATTCACCTTATTAAAGTTAATCCCATGTTCATGTCACTACCTGCCCCAGAAGGCATTTCTTTATTTTTATATTAATATTTGTTGTATTTCATATTCTGAACTTCTAATTAAATTTTATCTTTAATAAATCCCCTTTTGCTTTGTTTCACCTCCTTCTGTGATTCACTAGAGAAGTTGCATGATAAATTTCTTGATTTAGGTTAAGCCTACTTCCAGAACATTGGTCTAAAACTGAATGACCATGTTTTATACAGTACCAGAAAGTCAAAGAGAAAAGAATCAGTCTAAGAAAATGCTCCCTTCTCAACACCAGCAGATGATATCCTCTGCTTTCTGTCTGTACTTTCAAGTTATTTTTTACTTTTTAAGATTGGTACTGGCCCTGGCTGAAAGAAATACTGGTACAAATTCTTTGAATGTCCTTTGTTTGGTAAAAGAAAGACTTCACGTGGGAAGACATGCAAATACTCAAAAAAAAGTATATGCTTTTTTTTTTTAAACAGAGCACATGAATTTAAGGAGGTGTGAATTTTCACAGATATTGGCACATGATAACATGTATGAAATTCATGACATCCAGCCTCAGCTATAATAACTAGACATCTACTCTGAGTGGGTCTCCTAGGCCCTCTAAACAATGTATAGAGGGTAGTAAAGGGTAATAAATTAAGGCTGGAATCCTCTGTAAGATAATTGGGAGAATCGCCTTTATAAAACTCTGTCCATTTTCAGTATGCTAAATATGCAAAATATTTTTCAGAATGCTAAAAATCTATACATTTCTGAAGAACAGATCGGCAATTAAATAAAGATCATTACGTTCTGTCATTAAAATAGTAAAATCACGTAATACCACATCATCTTTTCAAAAACCTGAGCTCTTCTCCAGGTGAGGAGGTGCATCTCTGACACTAACACCAGTAAATTTCAGTTAGTTTTTAAGTATTTGAATAATCTGGATTTTAATTGTTCCTGGATTTAAA